>NW_006441955.1:34851685-34920945 GCF_000325575.1 Pteropus alecto | reverse complement strand
TCACATGACCATTTTTCAGTGAAAATGTTTGTCGTTATTATTTCTCAAATGAAGTATGGAAGCTGTGGCTATTCTTACATACTAGAGACAGAAAAACTGAAGAGTAGCTTCTTCAAGCTCCTGTGGGTGGAGCTCAAAGGTCTCCTAAATCCTGGTTTGGGATACTGATTGCAAACCATCCTCTCCCCACTGTGTGGGGCCTCAGGACTCCCCAGACATCTTGGCCTTCCCCCCTAGCTTCCTCAGACCATCCCTTGCCCTGGCAAGGGGACATTGCCAAGTTCTGCTTTTGCAGAGGAAACGATTCTACAATTTATCTGTTCATGTGCTCCTTAATTTGTCCTGATTTTTTAGCTATTTGGCAGATCCAGAAAGCTGGGTAAGTCCAAGGTGGTGCTGGGGTCTCTGGAGGCTCTGGGATTCCTCATGGACTCAGGAGCTGAGCAATCCCCAAAAGTCTGAAGCTTGTCTACCACTTGCCTGCAGACAAAGCTAGTCTAGATGACATGGGCCTTTTCCAGGTCTCCTAGATGCTTAGGGTGGGTCCAAGTTACACTGAAAAGGATCCAGCCTGGTCCATACCCATAATTTTCAGAGCTGAGTGACTCAGAAGATACCTCACAGTGAACTTACCCTGCTGAGGAAAGGATATTTCACATTAAGGGCTGTGTCACCTGTGGGCCAGAAACAAGGTCTAGGCCTCTCCACCACAGCTTTCACTTTTATCCTAGAGTTCGAGATGGGAGCTGGCATTCTGCGACCCCAAGTCCAACCAGAATACAGTGATGACTCCACATTCCGTAAAGACTCATTAGTTGGTGATGGAGTCCTTGACCACACTCTCCCCTTAGCCAACTTTTAATAACCAGTGTAGAGAGAAGTGTAGATGGTGTCCATGGGATCTGGGGTAAAGGCAGGTGTCTGTGCAGCCTGGAGGCCGACCTGCAGGGGCTGTGCACATGGCTCTGTCACATGCTACTTGTAGGAGTGAGCTCTCAGCTGGTCTCCGTTCAAGGGTCTTCCTGGTCTCAGTCCCTCGTGCTCTGATACAGCTGAGCTCTGGACCTTTAAGCTCAGTAACTGAGTTCTGTTCTAGGCCACATGTGACAGCCTCTGAATGTGAAAAAACCTCCCCTTAAAAGGTGACTTAGTACTGAGGTATCTTCCGAAAGCTTAAGTCAAAAATCTGCTCAATGCCTTGGCCATGGACATTTTGGAAGATGCACTTATAGATTTGACTGGGAACAGGCTGTGTGTACTGAGACAAGAGTGTTATCCAGACACGAGGGGAGACGCTCTGTTCAGAGGACATGTTGACATTAGCAAGTGTGCCCTGCGGGAAGTTCTAAAGTAGAGAAGCAAATGCTGAGTGCCGGCAGGACCCTGGCAGTTTAATGATTTCCAAAGTTATCAATATTTATATATTTATATATGTAGTTATATTTTGTATGTATATACTAATTCTGCAGGTTCTGAGGTGGCACAAGATTTGGAAATAAGCACATGGCGCTTAAGCAGCTTTTCCTCTTTCGTGTATATGTGCCTGCCTGTGACTCACAATATCTGGTTACTGCTGCTTTCATTATATTAATAAATCATAAGTTAATGTAAATGTCCATTTAAGGGGAATGATGAGGTTAATTGTAATACACCCATACAATGGGATAATCTGTAGCCACTGAAAATCAGACTGACATAGAGAAGTACTTATGATATTGTGCTAAGTATAAAAAGCAGACAATAATTTTATATGAATTGAATTTTGAACTCCTCCCCCCACAAAACCAACAAAAAGTAGTTTTATATACATATATGTATATATACTGAAAAATACTAAACTGATATATATCAATACTCATGTAGCTACCTTTCTATTATTCTACGATTATGTATTAATTTTATAATTCAATAAATGGTATTGTTTTTTGAAAAAGGAAACTTAGAAATTGTTTATTTTGGAAACTCATGGGGTAAGACCCTGGACCTTCTATCAACATACACAAACTTCACTGAAATCAAGTGCAGATGATGTGGATTGGGCCCAGAGGGTGTAGGCCAAGGATTGCCACGGTCATGGCGGCAACCTTCCCTTTCATATCTCTGAGCTGATTAGTCCTGGTATCAACCAATAAAATAAAACAATACACTGTGTTTATAAGGGCAGCATAACTTACATTCTTAACCCATGCTGTGGGCCTCCAGGCCTTGGAGCGTCTGCTTCTCGACTTTGCTGCCCCTCTTGCCTGGAGCTGGTCCACATTCAGAGCTGAGCAGGCAGCGCTTGCTCAGGAGCTCTGACACCTGCTGGTGGCCAAGGTCTGTTCACCCTCCTTAATACCCTTAGAGGCAAAGTTTCCTGTTTACTCTCATGCTAACACTCTAACCAAATGAAGCCCAAGGGCAAGCTGGAGAGCACAAAGAGTCACAGTTGGAGGCACTCGACCTGAGAGGTATGGAAAAGGTTGGATGGCAAGGTGCTGGCTTTGCCTTGGTGGTTGTGGTACATGAGGAGTTCCTGCTGGCTTTGCTCCTGGGGTCCCAGGCATTTCTCACATCAGCCCTTCTTATCCATTGCCCAGTTGCTAGCCATAGTAACCCCTCCCCGCCCCACCACCTCCTTTGCTCTCCCAGGGAAATGAAACATGAGGCCCAACCCTTTTTGGCTGTCTTGGTCTCTGCGGGGTTCGACACTTAGGCTGATGTGTATGGGATTCGGCTTTTGAGAACCTAGAGGGCACATGGGCAGTGCAGGTGCTGTGTAAGGGTACTGAAAGGAACAAAATTAGCACTTATTCTTTCATTTGTTTACCTAATGCATTTTGAGTGCTTACTATGTGTTCTGGTGTTACAACTGGGAACATGACAGATAAGGACCCTGTTTTCATGGAGCTGACATTCCCTCGTGATGGGAGAGACATGATAAGTAGATAAATAATACATTACAATGCTAAGTGTTATAATGAAACTCTAATATCATGGTGTGAGAGAGTGTATGAGGGCAGGGGTGCTTGGTCCTGCATAATGCCCATGGCGTCCAGCAGGAGTCCATGAAGGGAGAGAGGGAAATGGTTCTCAGTAAAGTATGAGGGGCCCCTCTGTCAAGGGTGTTAAAATTCAAATTAGGCTGCCTTGTTTCATGTTCTGGGCTCTCCCCTTCAGCTTAAGTTGTTTCTCCTCCTGAGTTTTGTCTCACTGACTGGTAAGGAGGCCCCATGGGCTTGATTTACATGTGGGTCTTTCAGAGAATGGAAGGAGTTCAAAAGAGCATTGGGGTCTCATGTAGATGGAGAAGACAAAAGGGATTTGCCTTAGTATTTCCTATGCTCCTTCTTTCCTGCCTCAGAGCCCAGCCTGATGGATTCACATTTGAGCTTTCTGGAGAGAGGGGCTGTAGACTGAAGCAGGAAGAACTTCTATCACCGAGTACTATGAGAGACAAAGGGCCATAAGCAATTCTGATTATGGGTATGTGTCTGGTATAATAAATGCTCAATCATGCTCATTATTATATCACCATTTAAATAACAAAACATGAGACAATTAGGAAGGGGGACACTCTATACAAACGTGGGTCAGTGCTGAGGTTCCCAGGTATCCTGCAGCTCTGGGTGGGTCTGGACACTGTGCCCTCCGTGCAGACACCAGCCTTCTCACAGGAGAGCCAGGAGGGCAGCCAGGCTTGGGATGGTGACCCTCCCCAAAGATGGGAAGAGGGAGAGAGGAAGACATAGATGGAAGGAAAGAGGGGCCAAATCACAGCTCCTTCTCCTTCCTTAGCTTCAGTAAGCTGAAGATGGAGAGTATTGGTAGAATGTGTGCATAGCAAGAAAATGTGTGCATAGCAAGAAAAAGAAAAAACAATTGCATTCATGTTATGCCGTGTCTTCACTGTTCTGGCAAGAAAGAAATACATGGGCATATACAAGCAATGAAATACAAACTTCATAATTTCAGTGATTCTACATATGAGTTAAATGCTCTTATATTTGTGTGTAAACAGGGATAGCACAATATATAGATGAATGGTAAAAGTCATGCTAATAAGTTAAAATGTTAGTTTTTCTTTACTTAGAAAAACATTATATGGCAAATAAAAAACACCATGGCAAATAGAGACCATGGATAAAATGAAAAAGCTTTCTATTTTAGGACTTTTAAAGACTTCTTTCCTGCTTTTTGAACAAGGGTCTCCCTATTTTCATATTTGCACTGGGCTGCACAAATTATGTAATTGTCCCTGGCAGGGATTTTATGTATATGTGGCAAGTTTTCAAAAACTTTCCATGTTACCATCCTTGGACCCCAGGGAAGCTTTGGGCCCCCTTCCGAGTCCCTCTTCACGGGAAGGAGATGTCTGGATTATGGACCGAGCAAAAAGGCAGGGGCCATGTCGTCAGAGGAGTCTGATGGGGCAAACGTCTCCTTCCTTGTTTCTTTGATTCATCTTTCCTTTCCTCAAGAATCTTAAAATCTAGAGGACTCAGATGAAGATGGTGGCCACCCTCAGCCAGATTCTCCCTAAGCCTCCAGACCTATGTATAGCTTGTAAAAACTTGGTTTCTCTTAGCTCACCGGGAGACAATTTGAGGGCTTGAGGCCAAAGACCCAATTAGGAATATAATTCCACCCCTCCACCCCCACCCCCATAGGGATGGGGATGTGGATGTCCCTCAGGGCTTATCTTCATGATAGGGGCTTGGTCAAAGACTTGGGGTTCTTGGTTGGGACCCCCAAACTATCTTCTCAGTGTGAACGACCATGGAGTCAGCGCTCAGAATCCAACCCCATGCATTTCCCTCCTGAAAGTCTGTCAGCATGCCAAGGCTGAGGAGAAAGAGTGGTGAGGACTGATGAACTGGTGAGAGGCCCTGGGAGAGGCAGTGCTGGGAGGACAGGCTTGCCCGGGAGGGAGGCAGCGGATGTGGGGATGCAAGGAGCCCTTCTGCTAACAAGCAAGTGAGGACAGGCGAATCAATCACGGCCAGCCTGGTGACACCCACACAGCTCCTCCTGTCAGCAGGGCTGGCCTTTCTCCTCACCTATGATGGGGAATGGGGAGTCTGGAAGCGTCCTAAGCAGTGGGATACATGCCAGGGCAGGGCCTTTCCAAGGCTGCAAACTGCTTCCTGCTGCTTCTTGAGCATACTTGGGACTTCTTTAAGTTGATTTGACTGTGTCCAAAGAATCAACCGTAGTAAAACAAAACCCCTACAAATAGCTTAGCTCTTCAATGAGGGAAAGAAGGATTACAGGTGTATCTTTTCATGGCACCATTTTTGGTCAACAGGGACTCAAGGAACATTACTGGGAAAAGTCATTCATTCTGTGTTTATTACCAATCTATTTTGTCAAAGAAGAGAGTACTCCAGGAGATAAGACTGAGAGAAGAAAACCCGGGGCGTATTTGAGTGACAGCAAACTTTAGCCAGCATTTAGAGAAAATGAATAGTAAAAATGGTTAAAAATGGTGTGGAGGCTGGA
This sequence comes from Pteropus alecto, assembly GCF_000325575.1. Classification (NCBI taxonomy): domain Eukaryota; kingdom Metazoa; phylum Chordata; class Mammalia; order Chiroptera; family Pteropodidae; genus Pteropus; species Pteropus alecto. The sequence goes on along the minus strand of NW_006441955.1, from coordinate 34,915,464 downwards.
CTTTAATTCCTTGGGCAAATAGTAGCCATTGAAGTTTTTTTTGTTGACGTCGTCATTTTTTAGGTATAGTTTACATGCACTAAAATTCATCCTTTGTAGCATCAAGTTTTGCAAATGTATATAGTCATGTAAACACTACCACAATCAAGCTATAGAATATTTCCATCAAGCCACAAAGTTCCTCTGTCTCTTTGCAGTCAACCCTTTAGTGTGGCATACCCACTACCTGTTGTCTATCTCTAATTTTGTCTTTTCCAGGATGTCCTATAAATGGAATCATATAGCAAGTAGTTTCTTGAGTTTGACTTCTTTCACTTAGAATAACACATTTGAGATTCATCCATATTTTTGTGGGTTAATAGTTTTTGTTTTTTTTTCCTCAGTAGTATTCCATTTTGTGGATGTATCACAGTGTTATCATCCATTCATCAGTTAAGGAACATTTGGGTTATTTCTAGTTTTTGGTGATTATGAATAAACCCACTAACAACATTCATGTACAGGTTTTTAGTGAACATAAGTTTTCAATTCACTCGGGAAAATATCTAAACATATTTAATATTTTGCATTCTCCCCAGCAGTGTATGAAAGTTCCAGTTATTCTGTGTTTTCATCTGCTTGTGGTACTTTATTTTTATCCATTCTAATGGGTATGTAGGGGAATTTCATTGTGGTTTTAATCTGCAGTTCCCTAATGACTAATGCTATTGAGCGTCTTTTCATGTATTCATTTGAGTTTCTTATATGTCTTTGGGCGAAAGATCTGTTCAAATCCACTAAAGTGTCATGATCATAGCTGTGCATTAAGTAGATTACTCTGGCAGCAGAGCACAGCTCTGCTACTCAAAGTGTTGAATGAGGATGAGCAGCACCTGCATCTCCTGGGAGCTAATTAGAAATGCAGTACCTTGGCCTCGTCCCAACAAGATCTCCAGGTGGTTTGTATGTGTGTAAAACCTTGAGAAGCACTGGTGTACCGGAAAAATTAGAAAGAAAAAAAACTGAAGGGCTAATTTAGGAAACTGTTGCAACATGGAGAACTCAGGGAAGCTGAGCAGTCAGAAGGCCAAGGAAGTAAGAATCTGTACATCTCATGCTGGCACGAACTGGAAACCTGGCTCATGGTTTGAATTCCTACCTGTTTATCTGAGTCCCAGTGCTGGGTGAAGGACCATGTGGTAGCAAAGAGGGTCTTTAGAGGAAACTATTGCCTGGAACAGCAGACACTTTGGTTGAGGCCTCTGGTCACAGCCTGTGGGACCGGAGTATAGGGAGGCCTGTCAGGTAAGGCAGAATTGGATGGGATTTTGTTTTATCAATTACTCCGGCCAATACTGACAGTGCCTCTGCGTGGGCACATAGATAAGGCTCAGTCTTCAGATGAAAGTTCATGGTCTAGTAGAGGGGCCAGACAGACATAATTACCATTCAGTATAAGTCTCACAGCAGAGATATATTCTACAAGCCCAGAGAAGGGAGAGGCTAATTGGAGTGGGGGATATAGAGGAGCAGGAGGATTCAAAAGAGTTAACAGTTGACTTGGGTTTTAGAATTTTACTATTAATTGTTAACATTTACAGAGCACTGGCTATGTGCCAGACCCTACATTTAGTGACATTATTGCATTTAATTCTCACAAGAGCTCTATGAGGTGGGGATTGTTATTAGCCCCATTTTATAAAGTAACCATGGGCATAGTGGGATTCGGCAACTTGCCCCAGGTCTCACAGCTGGATTCTCGCTCCATCTGGCTCCAACATTTGTGTTCTTAACTGACCATGTGCTATGAACCAAGGTGTCTAAGAGAACCCTGGGCAGAATAGATGCACAAACCAGTGTTGCTGGCCCAAGCAGCTCCCAGTCCTTGCCCCAGCCCCAACTTTGCCCAGAGGAAATGAAGACATTGAACAGATGCTAGACAAAGCCCATGGAACACTCGGGCATAGGCTGGGGGCTCCTGGCTTTCTTGGTTGCTGCTAAGCTGCCCTTGGTCAAGCTTCCACGGTCATCATCTGCTCCGGCCGCTGCCTTTCTCTGCAGGCTGAGCTGGACAGTATCAAAAAGTGTGATTCTCCTCAGATCCTACATAACTGTGGATTTCTCTTCTATCTAAGGAGATAAAGCCAAAGACAGGCTTTTGCTATTTCTCAGCCTCCCCTGACAGCATCGAAGCCTGTTCATTGTAAAGATTTCCGAAAAGAAATGGTTTTTGTTTTTAGAAGTAAACCTGGAGGTGCAGGGTAGACATGACCCTCAGCATATCTTTGTATAGGCCTCGTGCCCTCTTGACCTGTTAGTTGGACCCTGTAAGCTACTTGAGAGCCAGGACATATCTCTTCATGTTCCTCTCAGTGCCTTATTGCTGTGCTGGCCTGAGACAGGTGTTCGAGGAGTGCTGGTTATACTGCCAGCCTTAGGAGACAGGAGCTCACAGAGGCTGTGACTCATCAGAATGAGCCAGGCTGCCAGGCTGAATCCTGTCTCTGCCACTTACTAGCTGTGTGATATTAGGCAAGTTACTTAAGCTCTCTGGGCTTTAGTTTTCCCTCTGTAAGATGGATATGATAGTCCTTCCCTCATAGAGGTGTTGTGAGGTTAAATAAGTTGTTACACTTGAAGTGCTTAGAAAAGTATCTAGCCCATAGTAAGCACAACATAATAAGCATAATGGAAAAGAGCCGTCTTTATAATTAGGTCTGGGTTGAAATTTCAGCTCCATCCCTTTCTAGCTAAAACCTCAAGCAAATTACTGAGCCTGAGTTTCAATTTCTGTCTCTAAAAAATGGGGATCATAACACCTTCATTGCAGGATAAGGGAGAGGATTAAAAAGCAGTGAGGGCTGGCCCGGTCTTATTTAACCCAGAGTAAGACTGCTGTAATCATTTACTTTCTTCACTCACTTGTCCACATGATCTGATGGGAACACGGCTGCTCTCTGGTTGACCTTGTAAGGTGCCCTCAACCCTATCTGGGATAGAATCTTGAAGCAATTGGAGGTCACGAGCGACTAAGCAGCTGGGATGCCCAGAGAGAACCTAACACTTTAGGGCAAAACTAGCAAGACCAATTAATTCAGTAGGAGGCCTGAGGAAAGATGAGCAATATGACCTCTACCCCAGAAAGTAAACACTAGAAAACATGGCAGCTGTGAGGCCCCAAAGCAGGGGAAGTAGGACCAGATGGATGTTGGATCTCCCATGAACCCTGGTTACCCTAAACCTGTGAGCGTCTCTGCCCTCAGCCTTGGTAGATGGTCTGATTTGGCCTTCTGTCATGGTCTTCTGATGCATCTCCACTGAGTGGGGCCTCTTCTATCTCTCTGGGTACAGCCTTCAGGAGCCCCTGGAAGGGAAGTGCAGGGAAGGAGGGGGTGGGTCACACAGGTCTTGGCTACAGAGCCAAGGAAATTGACCTGTGTTTCGTAGGTAACAGGCGGCCAGTGGTGGACTTTAAGTAGGGAAGCCGAATGCTTTAATGTGTACTTTTGAAACTTCTTTCACAGCTATGCGGAGGATAAACTCCTTGAGAAGATAAAGGAAACATTGGCTAATTTTTTTCTTAAATGAGGTCTATTTTCCAAGTGAAACCTAAATCACTGACTTTGCTTTTCTCTTATGTTTTTGATTTTATCTCTTTAAAGGGTTAGGAAAACTTACTAAAAGTTCTTAAGCCTTTGATGATGCCCTAACTTGTCCTCTCCCTACTATGTGAAGCAGGGCACAGAGAAATAAAGCAACTTTCCCAAGCTCATGCAGTGGGTTTTTTGGCTCAACCAGGAAGGATTTCAGAGAGTCTGGATTCTCAGAACTGTGCCCTAACCCTCCCTAACTAGATCCTGCTGCGACCCGCCCCCATATCCACGTTCACACTTACCTCCTGAAAAGTCACTTTTGACTTAGAAAAAATTACGCCCAAGCTTTGGAAACTTGGCTCTGAGTCCAAGTCTCACATTAGACTTTTACAGATGACTGCCTCGGTTTCCTTCTGTGTCACCAGTCTCGCATCATTGCTGTTTCTCAGTGAGTTCCCTGCCAGTTCCTTCACTGTATTATAAATGTAAACACAGTACCAAAGTTGACCTTTAGCCCAACTTGGCTCTGAGGTCCCAAAGAAACCCTCCTAAGGAAATGTGAGGGATAAACAAATGTTGAATACAGAAGTCAGTGTTGAGTGCTTTCTCTTTTAATATCTCCAATGTACCTCTTCTTTTTCCATGAAAATTGGCCTCAGCCTCCTGAGTATATTACTGTTTTGTCCTAATTAACTTGGAGCTGTGATGGCTGCTTTGTGGTTCACCCACTTTCCTCTGCCTCCAGAACATGCCCACTAGGAAGGAACCTGAGTATAAAGGATGTTCGTGAGGCTGCATTTAGAGTGTATGGCGGATTTTATGTCAATGCTTCTGTAATTTGAAGTAGAAAATGGTGTACTACATATCACTTTAACTAACTGATCACAGGCTGTCTATGCTATTCCCAAAGGCAACATAAATGCATTGCTGTCCTTTATACAACAGGCTTCTGAAGTGTACAATGACCAGTAGTATACTTCTGCATCCTTTTGCTCTTTCCATAATACTGTATGGAACTTTGCTTCAAGTCCATATCTCATGCACCTACCCTTGAGTCCTCTGAGGGGAAAAAACAAAAATAGGTGAAAACCTGGGTTGCACAAGTAAACCAAGTTGGAGCCTTTTAAACAGGATGTTGTTGGAGTCAGATTGGACTCTGGGCTAAGGGGAAAAAACGGTGCCTTTTACCGCAACCAAAGAAAAGTACAGCAAACTTAAAAGGAATCAAGCTGCAGGCAAGTTAGAACTTTTCAAAAAAAAAAGAAGAAAAAGAAAAAAAGAAAAGAAATATATATCAGAAATCTGTTTGTAATGTTTAAGAATCAACTAGTAAGATATTTTCAGTTAGGTTAGTAAAAGCATGTTTAAACTTGATTGCAGAGAGGCTCATCTAACGTCTTTGCCAGAAAGCAGAGATGGGAGTGAGGAAAGGTGGCAGTCACTTTACTTTCCCCTTTTCAGAGAACTAAGCATTGTCCCAACAGGATATAATACTCCCCTTGATCTGAATGAAGCTCTGAACAGTGCAGCTGGAGCCATATTTCACTGTGACACCATCTGACCCCTATTTTCCAAGTTCAACATCCTCATTTTCTCTAAATGAAACACTAACCTGGAATGAGACTTGTGCTTACCAGAGGACTCACACTCAGCACAGTCCTTGATGGGCCAGGGTGGCAAACGGTGACCACAGCTGCTAAAAATCCAAGTGGGAGAAACATGTGTGATTCACGTGTGCCTTTCAAGTCTCAGGTGTCCATCCATATTGTACTATAAGCCTCTCCTTTGTCTTGATTTTTAAAATGTCTCAGAGGCTATCTTTGCATTTCTAATCAGTCACTTATGTGTTTTGTTTCACTGTAGGATGTATTTCTATCATTAAATTAAAATGAAACTATGAAACTTTCATTTTTCTCTTTTACCCCAGACTCATTTCTCAGGCCAAATGGGGACCCCAAAAACACAATCATCAATTATTATCCCAGGGAATTCAAGAAAAGCTGAGAACCATGTCCCTTTGGATTACTTCCTAGAATCAGCATTTAGCCGCAGCCTGAATATTTCTTTTGCCACGAGAGAAAAATAATTCACTGGAGAAATCATGTTGCTGATGAAACTGAAACAAAAGGATAAAGTCAAATGTCCCCATAAATCTTCCAGCTGGGGAAATGAGAACAGCATCCCTAAAAAAGGATGAGGCTGAAGGGAAATTGTGTTATCACAACTGAGCCACGTTTACAAGACAAGCTCAGGGTGAGTAAATTAGGACAAAATCAGCTTGTTTTCAAATGTATTTGAAAAAGTGAACTAAGGCAAAACAAAGTTTACAGAGAGCTGGAAGAGAGTTTTTTTTTAAAGGGGGGTTTTAAAGCCTATTTGCCCAAATTTTTAATGGTTAGAATTCATTCTTAAACTGTGAAATTGACATTTGAAAAGTCACAGTTAAAGCCATACTTGATTCAGTGTCTTGACTGACTTTCCCCTTACATTATAACTACATGTCCTGCTTTTTTATCCCTCTTACTACATCGTAAGCATGTTTTCATGTTATAATCTTAATTATTATCCTTTAATTTATACATTACTATTCCAACCACTGAATGTACCATAAATATACTAATTATTCTCTTCTTGGTGATTTAGTTTGTTTCTAGTTTCTCACTAGTACAAATAATGCTACAATGAACATTTTGAGAACTTTAGCTTACTTCAGTATTTGAATTACTTCCTCAGGATTTCTAGAAGTAGAAACACATTAAATAGTATGTACATCTTTATGTCTTTGGATAGTTTGCTAGACTGTTTTTCCAAGAGATTTTACTTATTTACCCAGTCATTAGCAATGAAAGAGAAGATTGTTCTCACCAGCTTTGGGTATTAATATGTAAAATGTGCTCATTAATAGCAAAATAATTTACCTGGAGGCTTTGAAATTTTTAGGTAGCAAACATGTCCATCTTCCTATTTCCTTAAATTGCTTTAGGCTTTAGGCCCCCTTCAAAAGCACCTTGGGCCCCAGGTTATTCCTACTTGCAGCCAAGACCCAGTGCCACTGGTATAAAAGGTAGGAATTAGTTTGCTTTAAAGGGCCAGAAAAAAATGTGGTGTTGGGGCGGTGGAGGCAACAGTTTCCCTTTCAAGGAGTTTGATGGAAAGCAAAATCATATGAAGATAGTTTGAGGTGGCAACAGGGTCAAAAAAAAGGTGCTTCTAACAGTGGAATACGTGACGTGGATATGCTTGAAGGCAGAGGAAGGGATTCTGTGGAAAAGGAGCGAATGATGTAAGACAAGGAGAGAAAAGATGAAGCGAGCAGAAATGAGGGAGAAGAGCTGGGCCAGTGGCCCAGGAAGAGGGTTCAGCATGGGTAAGGGAAAATCGTTATTGCTCGGAGAGATGTGAAGGAGAGGGTATGGGTAAAAAAGTAGGGATATTTTGAGGTGTGGGAGTCTGCATCTGCTGGCCCTGATCTTTTCAGAGGTGCAGGTCATCTCCTGGAGGTGAGGTCAGGGCAGAGGAAACCATGTGGAACAACTACTATGGAGAAAGGAAAACAAAGAAATAAAAGGCCAGTGTACTAAAATCAGTCAATTTGGTCAACTGGTTAACAACACTCTTGATGCAAGTCCTCATTGAGAAAGAGGACAACAAACTAAAGACTAAAATTAGGGTTAGAAACTGGCTGTCGTTTATTCACGTTATCCTTACCAGTATGTGCCAATGAGCTGGATCTATACGTTGTATCAGCCACAGTTCAATCAAAATCTGAACCACTATGCATGATATGTAATGAGTTTTTTAAAAATGTGGATTAGAACTGAAGCAGCTATGAGACTTGTTGAAGAAGTCTGTGCAAGACTGTCGCCTCTGCATCTGGTGTTGGGACTGAAGTCACTGTAGGTCAGCAAGGACTAAAACTGGATGTGCAATAAGAGAGAACAAAGACAAACCAGAAGTCATGAGAACAACTGGTATCTGCATGTCTCATTGTTTCCAGGCTTAAGGATGCAGGGAACGCAGAGAAGAAGCTAGTGGGTGACCTTTGTCAGAGTTGCACACATTCCTGGCTCAGGACCTGGTGGCCCACACCAGGGAGGTAGGCCAGCAGATGACTAACAACGTATGTGAGCTGCCGAGGTACCTGGGGCCTACACAGATCTTCGGAGCATAGAAATGGCCGCTGCCTCACTTTGGCCCCCCAAATCTCACCTGGAACCAAAGAGGGAAGGGGATTCTGAGAGACTTGGCTTCAACGTGGCTGAGTTGACACCTTGCAAGTTCACCACACACAATCTCTGTGTTTAAAAGTATTTTAAAGCACTCCACTGACTCATGCAGGAATCTGGGACTCGATGCAGACTGCAAGCAATGTTTTATGAGCAGAAACGCCAGCCCAAAGGTTACATCTGGACCCAAAGTCACATCTCGTGTTCCTGTGGAATGGTGACATTTAAAACTTAATTTTCTGGCACACATGTGTGAGCATTGACACACTCTGCTGGCGGTGGCGTGAGTGCCAAGGAAACTCCTTGCGCAACGGTTTTACAATTGTCATTGCCAAAAGAAGTTTGGAGGAAAAAAAAAAAGTCCCCAGGGTTTTCGGAAATGTTGCCTTAAGTGAGCTTTTTCTCAACTCAGCATACCTCCTAACCTGAACGTGCCGGGGGATTGGAACACTTCCACAGCCAGCACCGCAAACAGCGCCTGGTGTGAGTGATTAAATCATGTGGCGGCAGCTCAGGGGTGAACTTAAAGACCCGGCAACGTTCTGGGTCTTCATAAAGCAGCTCACATATTTTCTGTCCAATGAAGCATGGCTGAAATAACAAAATCTCCTTGTTGCAGGTTTGGGGAATACAGCGTCGGCGAGCCCCGGGGCCCTGTGGCTTCTTTTCCTCTCTGTGGAGGTGGCCAGCTAAGGAGACAGGCCTTCTTGGTTCTAAGGGAGTGGGGACAACATCTGCTCTGGCATGTGCTCTGCTTGCTTCATTTTCACCTGGCTTCAAACACCAAGAGAATCAATGCCAAGCTAGAAACCAGACAGCCAGGTCTTCCTCCCATATTTAAGCTCAGGTGGTCACAGCTGATGCTTCGGAGAGAGTCACGGTTTAGTCAGACTCAGACATCATTCAGTTTTACTACACATGTGCACCCAAGCTAAGTTGGAAAGCAGAGCCATTTAATAGGACCTGGGCTGGAAGAATTTTGGAAAACATTCTTGGAACCATGAAAGGCTGGCTTCCCAAAGCTTTGCCAATCTTTCCCTTTTCTTTCCTATCCCTGGGTTTCCTCTTCCTCCTTCCCCCTTCTCTTCTCTGTCCTTCGTTCTTATTCCAGAAACACATAGTCAACTGTTTACTGGGATTGGGCCTGTTATGGGAGCTGAGATACCGAGAAGATACAGTCTCTGTCCTAAGGGTACAGATTAATACGCACGGCATGCCCATGGTGGGGCCAGGACAAGGGGTGGGTGGGTGTCAGGTGATCTGAGTCTTGAAGAAAAAGCATGAGTTACCTGCTGCTCTCCTTTATCCTTTGATCTAATATCTCTGCCCAAACACCCTCTTTTCTTACCTTTACTGTCTGAAGAAACTAAGAGACTGGCAGCCAGTAGTAAACTTTAACGTCATACTTTTTATGGTCACTTCTGGACCTCATCTCCTGCGTAAAGAAATCATGCTCAAATGCCAACTCTTCTAACACTCTCCAAAAGTATCCACAGTAAAGTTTCAAACATGTGATCACTCTCCAAAAGTATCCACAGTAAAGTTTCAAACATGTGATCACCTGCCCACTTTTAATTAGAGCCGATTAAATCCTCTCAGCTGTGATGGCCTATTAAAATTTCTGTAGTTTTCTTGAGACACAAACACACTTTGCTTTCAAGTCTCTTTCCTATTTCAAGTCAGTATTCCTGGCTGTTATGCTAGGTTTTGCTGTTGCCTCTACTTTTCACTCATGCTCCATCCACACCAAAGCTGGTAGCTAGAAACTGTTTTAAATATAATTTGGTTCCCAGCCCAAGAGTCAAATTTATCATCCACCGGTTCCCTGGTATCACACCTGTCCTCCCTACAGCAACCTCTGGTACCTGGCCCAACTGTAGCTTGAAGGCATTAACTGCCAAAGAATCGGAACCAGTGTTAGGGGAGGGGCTTTAGAATGCTGACGTCACAGTCACCAGATCTGCAAAAAAGTACTGAGCAGGGTGTGAGATTGCCCTGAGACTCAAGGCTAAACTTAATAAACATGTAAGACTTTGAAACTAAGTACCAAGACAGATCCACTTACTGCAGAACCTTTAGGAGCAGCATGGTACTTACCTGTACTTACCTGTAGATGCTGCACCTGGACAACTTGAGGGTCTTGGAGGTTGTTGTTGTCCTAAAAACCAGAATGCTGTCTTCACGTCATACATCAAATCAGAATGGGGTAAGAGTGGGTGGAGGTGTCTCTGGACCAGCAGCATCATGTCATGTGGGAACTGATTAGAAATGTCTGATCTCAGGCTCCATACCTGATTTACTGGAACAAACTGAGTTTTAATAAGATCCCCAAGTGATTTGTATGCATGTTGCTACTGTTTGAGAAGTTTTGCTATAGAGTTTCATGGCTAACGAAGTACCATCACATATATAAAATCCTCATCGAAGGAAGGCAGAGGAAACTAAGGGTTTAAGGTGAGTGACTTACCTAAGGTCATATGGCTGGAACTAGAAATTTCTTATCTACTAGTTTGGAGCTCTTTCTATTGTATCACTTTGCCTACTGGCAACAGTCAAGAGAAAATAATAGTGGCAACGTGTCCTTTTAGTGAGCTCTCACCACATGCCAAGCACTGTTCTGAGTAAGCCGTTAGTTATTTCATCTTATTGGACCTCTGAGGGGGGACCTTAATTTTTCTCATTTTTAGCTAGTTAAGTGGGGGAGCATCAGGAGCAACTAGTATATTCCAGATTCTTTTTGAGTTATCCACCTAAAATTTGAGTTTTGGGTTTGCCAGTGGTTACTGGGAAACAGCAAGTAACAAGGAAATAGTATATAAGCAGGAAACTAGCTGTGTGACACTAGACGAGTCATCTCTCCTCAGATCATTCATCTAAGAAATGAGGTTGAACTAGATGATCTTTAAGACAACTTCCAATCCTGAATTTTAGGATTCTAAATCCTTTTCTTGATATCTACTGATCACATTTCTTCTGAGCAGCTTTGACTTAGGATCAGAAACTGTCCACCCAGATCTTTGGAGGCAGAGCCACATTTTACTGCCACCAGGACAGATGGCAAGCCATGTCCAAATCCTGCACCCAGCATGCTGGCCAGCCCCAGCTCAATCTGCTGTGTGGCATCTTAGGATAATTTCCATTCTGGCTGTCCTATATACGTTTCTGGGAATGACTTAAAAACACTCCTTGCAGCTGTACCACACCCTTCCAAATCCAGCTGGCAAGAGGATACCTTTAAAGAAGTAAAGGTGGTGGGGCCTGGAGTGTTTGCTACAAACCCCGCACCACAGAATGAGTTAACTGCCAATGAATCAGAAACATGTGGTACTCAACAAGCTTCCCTCAGAATGCATCCTGTTTAATAACCTTGGGATTCACTGCTTCTCAAAACAGTTGGGGCTTGTTACCAAATCCGGGACCTCTGAAATCCAGTTTGAAATGTATTGTCAAACATACCACATTCTCCAGGGCCAGATTAATGCATCTCTGCTCCATCCATAGGAGATTATTTTCCAACTGTACCATTTGGTGACTGTGACTCAGAACAAGGTCTGATTAGGATCACGGTTCAAAAGACACTTGACCAATGATGCCTTAGTAAAAGCTTAAATCGCGAGGAAGCACTACTTTAGTCCCAGTGCAAAAGAGCACACACACACTTACTGCTTCTATTTTCAGAAAATTAATGAACGATTTCAGTTATGGCAAAACAACCCTGCAGAACAAGGGTCAGTTTGCTCTTTTCATCAAGAAGCTTTGCCAAATATTTACTAAAATAGGGCAGACTCCTTGTAAAAGTATAAATAGTTTTGTTTCTTATTTAAAATAAAAAGATCCCTAGCACCTTATATGGTCTGATCCTTTGATAGCACTGGAGTGTTTTTATAGTAGGATTTCCATTGTGGTCTCTGCTAAGGAAAAAAAAAGAAACAAGATTGCAGCACAAGGTCAGAGAAAAATGATGCTCCACCAAAGAAAAAAAAAAAAAAACCCAAACAAAAACAAACAAACTGATAGAAAACTACAGAGTAAACTGAGTAATATTGTCTCAAGAAAATAAAGCATGTGAATGTTGTACTCAGATTTGATAAAGACTAAGTTTTCTGTTGCTTACTGAAGATCCATCCCTCTTTCTTTTTACTTTTTCCTAATTGAACAGTAATTTTGCTCCATTATCCATCCCCAATGTGATTTAGGAGATTGGTTTCATGAGTAAACTCTGTTCAAGCCAATCATGGGAGTCCCATTGATTGGTTTAGGAACAGGCATGTGATCCAATTGTGTCCAGTGAAAGGTGCGAAGTCTGCTGAGGGGGCTTGGGGAAAGTTTTTCTTGCTCCCAAGAAAGAGGAGCAAGAGAGACGGATTCTTCTTCCTGTGGATGTTGTCATGTTTGGATATGAGCATCAAAGCCACCTAATAATAGCTTTTGAATTAACATACAGACCAGCCATTCACTTCTTTCATTACATTTTCCTAAAAATTTCACCTCACCCGTTGATTTGCCAAAAGACTTCTGAGAGGTTAAAATTTCCCCAAATGCTATAACATAAAGCTGTAGATTAATCAGATTTAAATGGTGATTTTCTACTGATTACAACTTATTTCATTTTCATTTCTCAAGATAGGCAGGCCCGAGTGGTATCCTAATGGGCCCCTTCTGTAATAAAGATAAAACTGAGTTGGTAGTACATGCATTTCTGGGATTTGTTGAGTGGATTCATTTACCCTCTCTCATGTATACCCTTGTAATGAATCACTGGGAATGTCAAGACATAGCGGAGGACCTAGAAAAGCAAATATTACTGGTTCACCTGTGAGTCAAACTTGTGGCCAAGATCTCAGGAGTACCTTGAGCTACAGATATAGACATAGGCTTACTGTCCCCAAACCCCATTTGTGACCTCAAGCTCACATTTCATAAAAAGCTCTTTTCCCCATGTGAAAAGTGAAAATGAAAGATTTTCTTGAGTATAGTCTGGTAGTATTTACCCCATTTGTGTGTGTCCCAATAATAGGCTTCCAATTTTCCCGAACAAATTTGATCTCAAATTATACATTTTGCATAGAGTCAGGGAGTTGATATAATAAATATCAGACATATTCTGTATTTTACATTCAAAATTCCTTTGCCTCCTCTTTTTTTTTTTTCCTTTCTACTGACTTCATTAAAGGTCTTTATACACATATTCCAAAACAAAACAATGCAGTAAAAAGAATCAAGGGGAATTCTAAAAGCATTCTTTACCTATATCTGATGAATAAAAGGTTAGATTTTTACCTCTGATTGTTTGGCTTATTACATCAATTTTCTGCTTTCTTATGTCTATGAAGACCTGGTTTAGTACTCTATCAAATCCCTTGCTGGAGATAGTTACTAAATGTGCCACCAGCTCTAACAACAAATGGCTCAAGGCTTAACTCCATAAAGGGAGTATAGGTTGGAGGAATGGTGGATAATTTCTAACCCAAACTGAATTTGGATATTTTTCATTAGATGCTAGAATGCTAACCTTTGCCCCTACATTTACTCCAAACTATAAGTGAAATAGAGGGTAATTTTTGTGGAGAACCGGAGTGAAAGTTTGTGAGAATCTTGGTTAAAAAGCAAAACTCACGAATCATAAAACAAATATCGTTTGTAATTTTTATGTTGATGCATTCTTTAATGGCAAGGATGTCCCTGGTTGTGCTGACATTTTGTGCACACATCATCACTTTCCTCAAAGACTGTAAACAGTGTGCTGTGAGCTCTGTTCAGAAAGAATTACTGCACTATAAAGTTATAGATGCACTGAGTTCTTTCATTTCTCCTCCTTCCTGGAGAGGTACAGTGCCTTCCTTGCAGACACTGCTGTGGGCAGTATGACACACGGACTCAAAAACTACAGCCTGTAATATGCATAGCTCGACCCCAGATTCACAACCTTTGTGACTCTTTCTTTTGATGTGAAATCAAACCACAAGATTCATGACTACATTAACACCGGCCTTTATCCATCGCATGTGTCACAGTTCAAGCAAAGAGAAAGGGACATGCTGCATTTGTACCAAGGGACAGTAGGTTTCAATGATAAAAATTATGTCTTTTAGAACATACCTCGGTTTGCAAAGTGATTTTCCGTACATTATCTTATGTGAACCTCCCAATAATCCTGGTGGGATTTTATAGACAGGAAAAATGGAGATGAAATGAAAAGGTTCAAATTACTTGCCCAAGTTCACATTTGGAGGCAGAGCTGGCACTCTCTAACTCTAAATCCAGTGCTTCTTCCATGAAACCATGTTGTCTGGGAGAAGGTGGCACAAGGGCAGTATTACTTGATGCACAGTAGATCTGGGTTCAAATTCCATCTCTGCTCCTTATTGGTTCTGTGAACTTGGGAAAGTTCCTAAGCCTCAGGGCCTTGCCTTGCTTCTCCCATCCATAAAATAGAAATATGTGTATCATGGGGCTTGGGGGTGAATCGGTTAAAGCATAAAGAGCACTAAAAATAGTGCTTAGCTAAAGCACAATACTTAGCACTCAATAAATAATAGCTGTTTAAAAAGGAGGGAAAATTAGCCTTGGTTGAGAACTTTGAATGCAAATCTCATTTCTGTGGCTTATCACTTTGTTATTGACTGTGTTAGTCAAAGATGGCTTGTGAACTCCAGTTTCCTGTCCCGCCAAATGAAGGCAAGGAAGACCTGATAAGAAATCCTGGAAGAACCATTCTATCTGACCTCCGTTTTTAGCACAGAGCTCTCCATTGTTGTTGTTAGTGGTGGTGGCAGTGGTGGTGGTGGTGAGTGTATGTGTAGCCTAAGTGTCTGGGGGGAAAGGAGGAAGACAGGAGCGAGGGACCCTGGTATCACATTGACCAGCTTTTCTTTTAAGTTAACACTCACCCAGTACTCACTCAGCCAAGGAGTTCATGGTGTGGGAGGTTAAAATGCAAAGAACAGGGGTGACATTTAGAAATGGCCACAGCGCTCTTAGAAAATACCAACACAGAGACGAAGCTGCTATTGCTTTCAAAGACTTAAAAATTCTACAATAGCAACAATATGATTTGGTAGTTAGATTTTTAAAAGTCATATCATTTGTTTAAACTACTACATGGCACAAATGAGTAAACTACAATATTCACATCACCTAGCATGGATGACAGTAAGATAAGAAAGTCAGCAGAAGAAACACTTATTACCATGCTAAATGAACTGGACATTTCAACTGGGGATGGTTTACTTTGTGCCCTAAAAACCACTCCAACCAAGACCCAGAAGGTGTGGAGCGTTCCAGAGATTCAGAGTCCTTTCTCCAACCATTTTAAAGGTAAATTGATTTTAGCTTTTAGGTTCATATCCCACACATAAGGGATATCAACAAACGAACAGGACAAACAAACAGAGACTTCCTTGCAGACACTGGATTAGTGGTTACCAGAGGGTAGGGCGGAGAGAAGAAAAAAAATTTAGACAAAAAAGAAAAAAAAATTAAATCATTTCTTTAATTAAAAAAATTAATTAATAAAAAATAAAACAACAACAACAAAATAAAGGTAAATTGAGCGACTCTATGCTGGGATGCGCCACACAAAAAGCAAACAAAGAATTAGTACAAATTCCTGCACAGGATCGAAGTGATTCTTGAAGAAAAATAATATTCCTTAGAGTTATACTTGGCCAGAGTCAGAACTCAGGCTCTCCAAATGATAACTCTTACTATTCAATGCTTAGTTATTCCCAAAGAGCCCAATATCACGGCGTGAGGAGTGGGAAGGATTTCAGTGTGAGACTTCAGATCAAGTCTTCCCACTCTACACCTCCAGTCCTCCTTTGATAGCTCAAGCTCGAGGATGGGTTCTAGGGCCCCATCTTTTCCTCCGTTACGACCCCCCTTTTCCTCCCTATGAGTTCTCAGTTGGAGCCTCACAGTGCCCTTTCTCAAAATAGATCTTGGTTTAAACCCTCTATCCTCAGAGAAGCTTTTAATAAAGCGAAACTCTACATAACATCTGTAAGGGAGAGCGGCCTTTATCAAACCTCAAAAACTGTTTGTTACTGTCCCCCTCCCTGCCCCCACTGGAGCAATGAGTGCCTGTGGGCTTTTAAGGACCAAAGAGAGACCACTCAAGGAATTCTTCTCAGATCAGAGATTTACTCCAAGACAATTTATTGTCTCTTCTAGATAGAACACTGCTTGGCAACTTGTAAACAAACAGCTCTTGCTAACAAAAATGTCAAGTTTTGCCTAACCAGGTACCCCACTTGCATTAAAAACAATGAATACTTATTATATGGTCTCTTTTCATTAGCATGATTTCATAGGCTCAATGTCTCCAGTAACGTTTCTGAAAAATCTGGTCTGTTTGCTTTAGAATCACCTGAGATGTTTGTTAAAATGCAGATCCCTGGCCCCATCTCTGACCCAGTGAGTCAAATTTCTGGGAATAGGCCCAGAAATGGGTATCCAGGTGATTGAGATGCACATCGAAGTTTATACCGATCAATGAGAATTTGTCCTGTCTGCTAATCACTCATTCAGCTCACAAACATTTATCGAGCATGTACTATGTGTCATGCTTGATTCTAGGGTCCAAGAATACAGCAGGAAATAAAATAGACACTGCCCCAACAAAACTTAATTTCTTGGGGAAAAGAATAAATACATAAATAAGCACATTTTAATATTAGGTAGTAATGAGTGTCAATTGAAAAATAAAATGGGGTAAGGAGATAAAGAGTGGAGGTGCTATTTTTTGCTAAAGTGGTGAAGGATGGCCTTTTGGGAAAGGCAATGAGGGTGCAAGCCAACAGATATTTTTTTAAAAAAGTGTTTCAGGCAAAAGAAATATTAGATGCAAAGGCTCTCAGGTGGAAAGGATGCTTAGCATGTACACTTGTACATGTGTCATTCATTGGATTCTTCTATGTGTCCATCAGACATTTAAAGTAACATCTCACTTAATTCTGTTATAAAGGTACAGACACAGAGCTATCATCTCTATTTCGTAGATGAAGAAATTGAAGCTCAAAAAGTTTATACAACTTGGAAAGTGATAAAAACGGGTTTTTAACCTTAAGTTTCTGATTTTAACCAATATGCACCACTGTTTCTGCTGATAGAACCACTAGGCTTCATAGCACCTCTGTGGGTAAAACTAAGCAGAAAATTGTTGAAGATGTAATAAAGAAAGGAGGTCTGGATTCATGATCTGTGGAAGAAAGGTTGAAGTAAACACATACATATTGGAATTTTGATTTTGTGACTTAGTCAACTCCTTCCATACTTGATAGTGTGAATCATGTAAATCCAAAGTCATAGCCCTGAAAAGTCACCTAACTACGGGGAGTTTAACTTATAAATACAAATTCAGACCATCTTCTTTCTCTCCCTTAGTTGTATCTGACCACAGATGCATTCTGCCCTATCAACCACAATTCAAAGTTGCTTTAAACTAGTCTTTCTCTTTAGGGAGTTCTCTCTATACTTAGCATATTGAGATCAGAAATTCCATTCTGTTCTCAGTTAGAATTACCCCTCTCAGTTATCCAGGAAGTTGACTAGAGCCCTAACCCATTGCCCTCCAACCAATCTCAGAAAATGCTTTTTATTAACATCAAATAATGGGCCCAGCATCCCAGTGAGATCTACTTTTTCTATAGTATTTTTGTAGGTAGCTTTATTTAGCCAAGAGCTGTATAATAGAAAGGCATGGAGTATGAGATACTGCTGTTGTTTTTTTAAAGTTTAAACCAGTATATTGGTAGCTTCTCATGCAACTGACAGAAAAACAACCATAAGTGTTCTCTATTACTAATGCAGTAAAATTAAATTATCAGTCACTCCATGATCCCCAGTCCACTCCTGCAAATTTTGAATCAAATAGACTGCAGATATTTGTATGTTTAACTTACTTGCCAATAAGAGTTTATATTTTGCTAACAGCTGGGCTGGGAGCAGAACTATGTTTTTATTTGTTTTTTGTTTTTGTTTTTGTTTTTGTTTTTGTTTTTGTTTTTTGTTTTTAAAGGTAAGGAAGAAGGGCGTAGGGACCAAAACTAACTTCGAGCCAGCTGTTTCTTCTTCAAGAGGGCCACTGAGGAGGTGATGTTTTGTTTATTATCAGAAATGTAAACAGCAGGAAGCCTGTCACAATTAAGTTAGAATTTAAGCACTAATTAAGTCTGATGCAATATAATGGAGATTTAGATTTAGTAAATATTGATCCCAAATGGCTCTACTTTCTTAAAACATCTTAAATTAATCGTAATGTAAACCAAAGTACATGTGTTCCTTTCAAAGTAAAATTCACTCAGATATGTATTCTAAGAGAAATGATGTTGGAAACCACACAGTTACATTTTCCAGGAATGTATATGAAAGACCACAGCCTTGGAGCAGTGCTATCTGTATTTCTGCAGTTTTGCTTGGAGCCTGTCAGTTCACACAGACCAGCAGCAGATCGCTAAGAAATCCTGGGCAAGATTAAACACACACACACACACACACACACACACACACACACACGCACGCACACACATTTATATAAACTGACCCAAAGTGTTATGGACTCCAAAATTTTAAGATCTACTTTTTTGAGGTCAATTGCATAACTGGAAGCGTGAGTTAAAAATATTTGAAAAAATATATAATTAATCTACCAGCAACTACGGCTCCCATTTCAGTCCACCTCTGTGATGGCTAACTGAAAATCCAGATTGCTTTTGAGGGCATGGAGAAATAAACAGTTCTGATACTTCACAGAAGAGGAATTTATTTAATACTGCTAAGGGAGTTAGTGATTGCCCAGTTTACTTTAAGATCATCTTTGTCATTAAAAACAATTACTTGTCAGATGAGTTAACCTTTAGCTTTTGTTTTTATATGAAGATAATATACGTATATTATCTTCTTAAGGTTTAAAACAAAACAAAACAAAACAGTTGACATTGGAAAGACAAAAAAACAAACAAAAATTCACCTAAAATAGTAAAAGATTTTCCTAAGAGGGGAATTTTGTCATACTGAATTGTTGGATAAAGCAGAAAATATTTTGGTAATGGAATGTATAGCATCTTAAATTTTATATCAGAATCACAGATCTAGAAAGGACCATCCCCCTCCTCTATGCAGAGCTATCCCTGGAAAACAGCATTTCTCTGACCAGTTTGATAACTGAAATAAAAATCAAGAAAGTGAACTACCTGGGCTACCCATTTTATAGGTGGGAAGCTTCTGCAAACCCACTAAACAGATGATAGCTTAGGTGAGATCCAAGACATATGTTAGAGGAGGAACTAATAAGAATTAGCAATGGGTGGGCTGTGGAGGGAAAGAAAAAGGAATCTGGATGTCATCTAATTTTTTTTTTTTTTTTAATTTGTGCAGTTGGGTAAATGGTGATGTCACTTCCTGGGATGGTGAAGATGGGGAGAATGAGTTGTGAAGGTGGAGTTCGCAGGGTTCTGTTGTGGATGAGGTCTGAAATGCCTGTTGACTATCCGAGTGGTGATATCAAATAAGCAGTTGGATATGTGAATCTGGAAGCTCAAGGGAGCTCAGGGCTGGAAGTAAAATGTGGAGAAACTTCAGATGGAGAGCAGAAGCAGTCCAGGACTGGATTCTGTGTAGGAAGAAGTTTTAGTAGAAAACTCAGCGTTGGGAAACTCATAACTTTGAGCTCCTCTACTGAGTGTCTCTATTACTTTGTTTAGAGTTATAAATTCCCAGACTAGCAAACATACCCATATTCAAATATATGGTTCAAATACATAAACAAAATTATAATTGGGGATCAAACATTGAGGAATTTTAGATTAATTGCTTTAGTATTATTTTAATCATTAAAAACCAGGAGTTGACTATATTCATCTTTTCATATCCAGTAGGAACTAGTTCATTGAATTTGACAAACATTTAGTAAATGGCTTTAGACTCAGACATTTGGGGCTTGTGTGCTAATTACATTACTTAATTAGCTATGTAATTTTAGGCAAATAAATTATGGTCTGAGCCCTGGGTTCTTGAGGTATTAAGAAGCATTGGGAGGGTTAAGGGAGACAATTTAAGGTAAAATGCCTGGAACAATTTCTAACACAGGGTAAGAACTCAACAGGAGGAAGCTGTTATTATTTAGATAAAGGCATGTTCTCCCAGGGACCTTCCAATCTGGTGAGACGAGACAGACACAACCAGGAAATGCCAGCAAGAAGTTTCCAAAGTGAGAAGATTTGATATGGGCAGAGATCTCCGCTAGGACACTTTTGTTCTCTTCTAGTCAACAGGAGTCAGAAGGATGGTCCCAGCCTCCCCTGCTCTCTTGGGTGGTTAAAGCCAGATGGCAGCCCAGCTCCAGCCTTGGAGAACTGTTTCTGGCCACTGAAGAGACACCGACCCCTCAGGACCTGGAGCCAAGGGTAGCCAGTGGGCTCTCGCTTGGTCCCTTCCTTCCCTTGGTTGTGTCGACCTTCTCCACTGCTCTCCATTACTGGCCTCAGTCTCCTCCCAGCCAGAACTTTACTATACCCCTCCCATGATCACACTGGGTTTCCTGACATGCTGCTGCTGTCCCTAATCAGCAGTTTCAGTTCTCTCTTTGGCCTGAGGTTTCCAATAACAAAAGCCTAGAGGGCATGTTCTTTGATCCAGGCGTCACTGCTGAGGTGGAGTCCTTTCAGCTGGGCCTGATGTACAGCCATCCACCTTGAAGATGCTGAGCTTAAATGAAGGATGTTTGGGGACCTGAGCTGACGCCCCTGTTTACAGGGCCCACTCTGGTCTGATGATGCTGCCTATACTTTTGCAGGCATAGTTTCCATCTGCTATATGGCATGTGGTTATTTGTCTCTGCCGGATATGGCCACTTGGCTCATTGGTCTAATTAACTTTGGACCCTGAAGTGTTTCCTTCATCTATTCTTCATATAACAGCAGCTTCAGTAGCCAAAAGATCAAATCTAAGCAGGAGATGAGATGTGCCTCCTTCCTGAGACTTGCTTGCCCTTTTGGCAGCCAGTCCAGCTCTAAAGACAAAGAGCAGAATTCAGTACAGAGCTGAAGTGTAGCTCAATAATAGCTGAATTCCTTGGGTGTTGAGTACCAAGGCAATGGGTGACCTGTGTCTCTCGAGATTTATGGTATTAAAGAATAACAGCGGCAACAACACAAATCTATAAATGGAAAATGCTGTATGCTAGTAACCAATATCTCGTAAGTTTATTTAAAACAGTAAATATTCTGTGCAGTAACAGTTTCTAAAATGATCTTTTAAAATAAGTACTTCTAAATTGATTAACTCACTGATTCAATATATTAAGAGTTCTGAGCCTTATCGAGTTTCTTTTTATATTCTGATTTTTCTAATTTCTATCCTAAACTTGAAAATCAGCATTAGGCATCTCTGTGTACCAAAGAAATTAGGTCAAGCCTTGGTTCCTAACACCACACAGAAGCCATTGAAGATCTTCTCAAGTGGTTAGAACACGGGCAGGAGCAGAAGTGGGTTTTACTACAAAGGCAGGTTTAAGTTTTGAGGACTTTTTATTGTGCAGGCCCCTCCCCAGGCCCTGTACCTGATTTTGTATTTGTGTTTTGCATTTTTTTTTCTTTTAAAGCACCAAATATTATAGGAGCATGAGACCTCACCAAACTTGAGTCTACCTCTGAACTCACATCAGGGCAAACCCAGGAATCGTGCCCCCTCTAGGCTTCTCCAGGCAGCCTGCCCTGAGGGCTGTGCAACCGTGTTGGGTGCAGTGTTCATACCAACAGGACCCAGGGCACTGACCAAGGACAATATTGAGAGAAAGGTCCCAGGGTGCAGGTTACTGCTAGAGAAGTTTGGATGACACAAAGCAGTAGACATTTATACCCATGGCTAAATACAAAACGAAGGTGTTTTTTGATGGAGTGTTAGAAAAACAAATTTACATAAAATGTAGGCTGTGAGGTAGGGCTGAACATCCATCTGGTCTTCTAAGGGAGACTCCCATGTCCTCCTGTGTCCTTGAGCTCACCCCCATGTAACCCAGATCCTCTTCATTTGGGGGACCTGTGTTTGGGGTTCCCTGTTCTCTTCATATCTACTTTGGGGTTCTTTTTATTGCTGTAGTTGTTATGGTTTCTATTTAATCTTAGGTATTTCCTTGGAACTCTGGCCAAGTTCCTAGATCCATCTTACCTACATGGAGGTCAGGGAATGTAACTAGTAATAGATTTCTAATCACATTGTAAATCCTTTATGGACTGTGTGTTACAGAGAGTGGCTGAGCTGTAAAACTGGAATTAAATCTATGTGTTTACAGAAATGTGCCAATTGTAAAACTTCTCTACTTTCTAACTTCAGCTTTTGTAAAGCAGAGCTTGGATACACAGAGGGTGGATCAGAACTGAGTTCTTGGGTTGGCAGCCTTCTGTGAGCATCTGAGACAACATCTTGGTCCCATTTTCTCTATAGTACTTTGGAGTGACTCTTCTTGTGGGGCACACAGCTTCTTCTTTGAGTCTGTAAAGCATTCCTTGTCAAATACCCTTTACATGTGCCCTTCCACATGAGCAGGACGTGCCCCTCCCTCTGAGGTGGAATCGGTGCTGTCAGCAGCCCTCCTCAGAAGTCACATGCTTTGCGAGTGACAATGATGAGCTTCACCAGGCGTCATGGTCTCCACACCCTTCACCGACAAGCCAGCTGGGAATAACCCTCTGAGTCACTATTACTAAGGCAGGAGAAAGGAACGTTCTTCCTTCCTTTGCTTCCTGTCTTCCTCCCCCCCAACCCTTCCCTCTAGTCCTTCCTCTCTTCTTCCCTTCTTACCTTTCTCCTGTCCTTCCTGTGGTTTTCCTTCCTTTACTCCCATTTTCTACTCTTTATTTTGCTCATTCGATCATTAATTGGCTCCATGAGCAATATAAAAAATAAAAGAGGATTATGCCAACTGTTCTGGGCCCAGAAGACCATTCCCCACCTCCAACACACAGAGACACACATCAAAAGAGTACTAGGAGAGAGAGGTAGCTTAGAATCACAGAACAGAAGTCAGGCAGCCTTAGCTTGGAATACTGGCCTGGACACTTACTAGTTGGGAGAACTTAGGCAAGTCATTTAACCTCTCTGTATATGGGGATAAGAACCTTGCAAAGGCAATATAGGAATTCAGATCTATATAGTAGGTGCCTACTAAGTGGTATATGGGTCTTGGCTCATGGCCCACTAAAGACCAATTCACTGAAGTTAATTCATTGGGAGCAAATCAATGAACTAGTATTGAAATAGGAAATAGTTGGGCATCTCAGATAACTGAGTGTCATTCTCCTGTGGGCTGTGAGTGCTGAACATATAGGAGCAGGTTTCCAGGATGTTCTGTCAGTGGAGTATGCACAATTTGACCCCTACGGGGGGCACTAAAAGTCCTAACCTGCCCTAAAGTGTTTCTTTAGCAGTTGGTACCTACGTTATGATCATGGCACAATGTTTTTAGAAATGTCATGGCAGGACACTTCCAGGCGCCCTTTTAGTAACTCTAAAGTTTTTTAAAATGAGATGTAATTGCCATATAACATTATATTCATTTCAGGTCAGCAAAATGATCACCACCTAAAGTTTTGATACTTGCCATGGTTGCTTTCATGCTGTTCTGGCACTTGTGCTCTGCATCTTTTCCCAGCCTCATCTACCATCAGAATATTCATCTCTGCATTCTATTTGCTCTCAGCTGACTGTAAATAACACTAAGAAGCAATCTGGCAAAGCAATTCCTGTGAAGGGATTAATGACGATAATAAGAATAACAGCACTCATAAATACTGTGTACCAGGAACTTTAACAGAACATATTATTTGTTCATGTTGTTATATAAATGAGGAAATTGAGGCTCGCATTGACAATTAATTTGGGCAAGGTTGCACATTTAATATATGGTGGAACGAGGATCTGAACTCAGATATGTCTGTGAATGTTTTTGGAATATTCACCTATATAATGCCAAAAATGAAGGCTGTTTGGGGGTGGTGTGGATATCTGAGTGACAACCAATGTAGTTACTAAGGGAGGATAAACTGATTTTGGAGAGACAAGCATAATGGTCATTGCAAACTCTGTAACCAACCTTCATTCCCTGTGCCTTAATGGACAGTTTTTATCCCTCTTGGGTAAATTTCCCTTGCCCCCATGTTAAAGCCAAAGGATGACTAGTACTCCATCAAGAAGAGATCAATATGGAGATAAGCAAAGGCATGTGAACATGAGGCGTTAATACGAGTAATAACTGTTCCAGAAGGGATGTTGCCAATGTGAAATACAGGCAAGCCACTTGGTCCTCGGGGAGTGGCAGGAACACGAGTAAAAACACGTGACAGTGAGGAGGGCTCCCAGAGATATCCTGGGCACTGTATCTGCCATCCTGGGTTCTGCTGAGTCTGATCCCCAGCAATTAAACTGGGATCGATGGCAGTGGTGCCCACATCATTTGGTTTACCAAGCTGGATGAAAGAGACTTGGGACTCCAGGTAGAGTATAACATAGCTTAGAGTATAACATGGTAAGAAGGGGTGCTGGTGTAGAAGTTGTTGGGCCAGGTCCTGAATCTGCTACTCATGAGAAGTATGAGTTTGGGTAAGTTGATAAACTCTTCTCACCCGCAGTTTCTTCATCTGTCAAGTGTGAATAATAATTGTACGTATACTTCATAAGGGTATTGTGAAGATTAAATTGGGCACTGTATGAAAACTCTTAAAAATAAACACCCAATAAATGTAAGCTTTTAATATGAGTTTAGTTTCTTCATATAGTATAGTGGTTCTCAACTGAGGCAATTTTGCACCCCCTACCCAAAGGGCATTTGGAAATGTAATGGAGGCAATTTTGGTTGTCACGACTGGGAGAGTGAGTACCACTGGCATCACTGGCATCCAGTGGGTAGAGAGACCTGGGATGCTGCTAAACATCCTACAATGTACAGGACAGGCCCCTACAAAAGAGAATTATCCAGCCCAAAATGTTAATAACACCAAGGTTCATAAAATCTAAACCATGTGGATCTTTTATAGTTTCCCAAGAAATTGGTGAGGTACTTGATCCAAC
Source organism: Pteropus alecto (assembly GCF_000325575.1). Taxonomy (NCBI): domain Eukaryota; kingdom Metazoa; phylum Chordata; class Mammalia; order Chiroptera; family Pteropodidae; genus Pteropus; species Pteropus alecto. Next base: position 34,890,602 of record NW_006441955.1, on the reverse strand, counting down.
ATGAGATTGGAAAGAGCTGGATTCAAGAGATCAGCAACCAGCCTCTTCGGTATGGTTGACCCAATTTTGACCCAATTCTCAAATTCTACTTTCAGGATTGGTTAATCTGTTGCATGTATTATCAAGCAATAGTTGACTACTTTGAGCCCTGTGCTCTTTATCATTCTTCTCAGAGGCGATCACCAGCATCCTACAAGACGACAGAATAGCAACAAGGAGATAAATAGGCCATGTTAGCTTCTGAGCCTCTGCAGCAGCCCTCCTTGCATCTATGGCACTTCCCCGCCATCAATGGTTCGACTCATTATTCTTGCAGATTTTATGAAATCCTATTTGCATGACTGCTCAGGACATCCCCTCTACCAGGAATTCTGCTCTGTTCTCCTTGCACCCTCCACCAGCTTCTCGACTATTGGAATTAGAAATTTTATTCATCTGTAGGGTCTGCTTTACACTTCACCTCTTATAACTTCACCAATGTAGTTGGAAATTGTCTCTACCATCTCTGACCTTCTCTGTTATGATCTGATCACACCCTGACCTAAACCGAAGTTGCCTGACAGCTTTTCTGGGCAAAGACTGTTTTTCTTCCTTACATCTTCTAGAGGTTCTAATGCTCAGGCTCAGTCCTCTGCTGTGCATTTCCTGGATACTGCATATCTCTCTCTGATAAGCCATTTTCTCTCAAATTCCTTGGGAAAATATCCCAGGCATGTAAGATAAACGTCACCACTCTGGAAAGGGGGCTGTCCAGCTGAATTTATGTTTCTACCCTCAAGGATCATGGAGCTAACTGCAAACAGGGTGGAGCCCAGAAATAAGAGAGACTGGTGTGAATGTCAGCAATTTAGAACATTGGGCCCCCTGCCCCTACTGCAGCCAAAGGGCACTGCCCACTCTCTATAGGACTGTTGTTAACAGCCAAAGGGTGTCATATGAGTGTCAAAGGAAAGTTCACATTTCCATGGAAGGCCCAGAGGCCACTAGAGAGAGGTCAGATGCATCTGTGGAGCTTTTGTCTGGTTGTTCTTTGTTAAAACCCACATGTGCGTCTATTTTGATCTCGCACATATCTGCATGTGTTTTGGGGTGGATGAGAATGCCGTGCAGCTGGACCCTGAGTAATGGTTCCGGCCTTCAACAAACTCCTTGGAGGAGCAGTTTAGACAGGGTAGCATTCTGCTCTCAATTTCCAATTTGGCAAAAGAAACTGCATATTCATCTCATCAAATAAGGGGAGAGTTAAGGGCGTTGCCATCAATTTTTTCTCCTTTCCCACATGCGCAAGTCATGAAGGAAAAATTCTGACTGTGTTTTTCTGTAATGCTAATTCATGGCTTAGGTGTGTCAATGCCAGCCTAATACATAGTAGGTGTTATGTCCCTAATACATAGTAGGTGTTATTTTCTAACTTTTTTATTACGAAAAATTCCAAGCATGTACAAAGATAGAGTACAAAATATTTTAGGCATATAAAAAGTTACCTATCACTCAGTTTCAACATTTATGAATTCATGGCCAATCCTATCTTCTATATACCCCCATCTGCATTATTTTGAAGTATATTCCATACATTACTGAATTTCTTCCATGAACAGTTCTGTATAAATCTCTAAAAGAGGATTCTTAAAGAAAAATAAAAGACATAGCTACAACACCATTATCACATCTAAAAAAAAAAAATAGCAATAAGCACTTAATATCATCAAATATCTAGCAAGTGTTTAAACTTTAAATCATCTCGTAACTGTCATACATTTTTAAGTTTTCTTATTTGATTCAGAAACTATACAAGGTCCATACATTGTGACTAGTTGCTATGTCTCATTATGTTTCTTTTCATCTATAGTTTCCCCTTCCACCTCTTGTATTCTCTTCCCTCAGCCACCCGCCCCGCCTCAACTCTCTCTTTCTCTCTCTCTCTTCTTTGAAGAAACTGAGTTGTTAGCCATGTACTGTTTCTAGCAGTTTAGAAGTTTTAGACTGCACCCTGGTAGTCTCATTGTACATGTTTGTCTTCTGTTTTTTCTATAAATTGGTAGTTGGATCTTAGGCTTAATTGGCTTCAAGTCTGATTTTTATTTTTTTGATATTCTTTCATCAGGAAGCATATAACATCTGGTTCCCCTCTTTTGTGATACTAGAAGCTATTGATGATTAATTCCTAGATCCGTTAATTAGTGATGTTGCTGGAGGGCTCAGAGCTCCGGTGACCAGGTTCTTGTCACGCCTCGAGAAACAATTCAAGGGCAAGACAAACAGCAAGGAGGAAAGTGCAAGCTTTATTAAAGTGAAAATACACACTCAAGAGGGGCGTGCAGATTAACTCAGAGAGAGAGAGAAAGTGTCTCAGTCTGGGCTTTCATTCTTCTTGGAAGTAAGTGCCCAGAAATGTGGTACTGACGTAGCCTCATCGTCTCCTCCCAGTAGGTGAGGAGCTTGGTTTCCCACTTTTTCTTCCTTATGTGGTATTTCCGGAATGGTCATGGCGTCAGGTGCCTGATGGGAGCTGCAGTATTTGCAATGCGGATGAGATTATATTATAATTAGCCAAAGGTCACGTCTTAGCCAAAGATGGCTTTTAAGCTTGAAAAGACCAGTTTTGGCTTATCTCTCCTTGCTGTGCTAAAACAAGGGGAGGTCTGAATAAAGGGAAAAAAATTCTGGAGCCATATCCTGGACGGGGAGGGGATCTTCCTGGGCTATCTATCCTGCCTCGATTAGAAGATGCAAATGGTGATAATGATATTCTAATTCTACCATTACTTCTTTATTTATTAGCTGTAATATTTCTATAAAGAGAAGAGAAATGTCTCATCTACTGCTTACTTAACCAATGCAATTGTCCAAATAGGAAAAGCAAGATAAATGCTTGATTTTTCCCTTATTTACCAGTGATAAAAAAAAAAGAAAGAGAAAGAATTGATTCACCAGACATTTTAAAGTGTGACCAATTATCTTTTAGAATCAGCGTGAACTTAAGAATTTAAACATATTCGATGCATTTTAATCTATTGCAGTTACTATCACTATTGATTTTCAAACTGTCCATCTTTGGCCCACAGGAGCCTCTAAACTTGGCTCTCTAGTCCTTTGATGCAATCATAGCAGTCTTTGATAACATTCTATCTGGTACGGCAAGATGTTCCAGGCACATCTTGTGCATTTCCTGCTCTAAATACAGAATTTAGTTTCTCCAAAGAGCCTTGTTCCTTTTAGTGAGAAAGGGTGTTTCTGGAGCTCATTCTGGGCCTGGGGGAGCTCTGTGCTAACTAGTTACTTGTTGTTTCTGGGCCTTTTTAGACAGAGACAGGAAGTATGTTTATTTCTTAAAATAAATGTATCAGGAATTCATATTAATACTTCCAATTCAAATTCAGGATTATAGGGATTTTACTTAATGTCTTTAAACCTATATCTCCTTTCTCCCAAAGTTGAGAATCTTGGTTTTCAAAGATAAAGGAAATGATACATTATCACATAATTATTTATTTATTTTATCATACAACACACGCATCTCAGAAAAACTACCAATACTTCCACCAACAACATGATTCCTGAAAAGGGGTTTGTTTTTGTTCTAGTTCTTATTGCCCCTAAGGTATATCCCCCCAGGGATCGTTGGGTCAAGCTGAAGTTTTAAAGTCCCATGGTGTAATTATGCAAACTGTATTCATATTAGAATTATTTGTTTCATTTTATTTTCCAGGATTACTTTTTAATAAAGTATTTACATGGTTCCAAGTTCAAATCTATAAAACAAAATACATTTAAAGTAGTCTAGCTTCTATTTCACAACTCCTTCACTCTATTTCCTCCTGTATCTTATAGGTGATCACTTATCTCCAAATTTTATGATTTACTTTTCTATTGCTTGCTTTTGAAACGTTATGCATACACACTCAGAGATACCTATTTCCTTTTCTCAGATATATATATTTGTATATATATCTGAGAAAAAGAAATATGTATATATGTATATATATATGTATATATATACAATTTTCTCTACTTTTTTGTTTAATATATCTTAGAGATCACTGCATAGTAGTACACTATGAGATAATTCCTATTCCTTTTTGAGACTGGTTTAGACCAGTCTCAATGATGGATATTTGAGTTGTTTCTTCTTTGTTGAGAAAAATAGTATCAGCCTTGTTTTCTCTCTCTTTCCTTCTCTCTATATTTCCAACAGTATATCTTTGGAATATATTCCTAAAAATGGGATTGCTAAATACATAGTGATTAAAATTTTTTTAAAAGAACAATCTCAAATTTAAAGAAAAGTTGCAGATAAAGTACAAAGAACATTTTTTCCTATACCACTTGAGACTAAATTGCCAACACGATGTCCCATCACCAGTGAATATTTTAGTATGCATTTCCTATAAACAAAGACAGTTGCCCACATAACAACAATACGACTATCAAAGTCAGGAAATTAACACTGGTCTCATACTATCATCTAATCCTTGGATGCTATTCAATCTTTGCCAATAATATCTTTTAACGCAAAAGGATCCAGTTTAGAATCACACATTGCATGTTGATGTCACATCTCTTTAATCTCTCATTTTGGAACAGTTCTCTCTTTTAACTTTCATAACCTTGATATGTTTGATGATTAGAAGTTAGTTATTTTGTTGTATGTTCCTCGATATGGGTTCATAGTACTACTAGGTTTTTAAAAAAGAAGAGCTGGATTAATGTTGATCGTGTTCTTTTTAATTAGTGTTGAACCTTGCGGGGAGGGCGGAGTAGGATGAGGGGAGAGAAATGTCCCTCTAGCAGAGAGGGGCCCACCCGCTTTGGAAACATGTTTATCTCGCTGTACACAAAGGATTGGGGCCTCTTAAAGGAGGGTGCGGGTAGGGGAAAGGAAGCATATTTCCCAGGAAGCTCTGCCAGATAAGAAATCTGTAACTCTGTAAACTCATCTGCTTCTGTGTTTTTGTATGGTCCCTCCTTAGCTTCCTCCTTAGTTCCAGCGAAGTTATTTGTGGGGAGAAAAATAATCTTGGCTTTGTTTCAGTGGAACAAAGAGGAAAGGGATTGGTCAAGAGAGCTGGTCAAGAAAGAGTGCCAGGTATACTGGTATGGTGAATCTACCTTCCTCAAGAGTCAAACTGGCAACTGGTCCTTAATAAAGATGACATGAAATAATGTATAAAAGCCTGCACACAGCAAGCATTGAATTAGTAGCTACTGTATAGGTGATTAAGAGCTCCTCTTCCTCCTGTCAATGACTCTGTTCAGACCCCTGCTATAGGCGCCACCTTATTGAAACTGTCAGTGTCTCTCTTCTCTATGGGCTTACAGGTGCCTCCTGGATGGGGGCTGTGAAATCTTATCAGAGTCAAGCAAGTGAAGTGGCATGTGTTGAATAGCATCACATTAATATGGCTCTAAGCTGCCTATACTTAGGAGGATTTTAGTCAGACATCAGGAATCTTCTCCAGAAAGAAGCTGTGTAAGGGCACACGTTAATACGGAAGAAGAAAGGAGAAAGGTGGGAGTAGTCACAAAAAGGACCAGGTGACCATCTACTTAATGATCTTTTAAAATCCATTAGGCAGAGTAATTTCATTTAAACTAAACTTGAGGAGAGAAGGAAGAGAAGGGAAAACAGGAAGTTAAAGAATTCGTGATTTGTTCCCTTTCAAATCCAGGATGCTGGAGCTATCAAAGGGGCTCGGTTTGGCCAGTGCTCCCAGGAGCCCCTCCATCCTGAATCCAGGCAGGCCCAGGCCTGGGACTCTATACCCTGAGCCTGCCTGAGAGTTTGGTAAGGCAGGGAGCAATTTACTTTAATTGCTTTTATAAAGCCATATTTTCTTCTCAAGGAAAAAAAATAATAAAACCACATACCCTTAGTTCAATCCAAGTGTTTGCACTGCTTGCCAAAGATAGAAAAGACAGGATTTCCCCCAAGGAGGGATGGTAGTAGTTTGGGGGACAGTGTTTGTGTGTATATTTAATTGAACAAAGCCCCTATGTGGGCCGAGTTTTTTTGTTACCTGATAGGAACTCCCATCCCTTCATCAAGGAAAAATCAAGGTGCACCTTCAAATACAGCTTTGAGATAAGCTCAAGACTGAAAGGCCAATATTTGCTTTTGGGAATTCTATGTACATTCCAGACATTTTATAATAGCTCCTTTTAAATTCCTTGTTTCTGATGGGGTAGAGCTTGGGGATCACCATTCATCAGAGGTCTCTGTTTCCCTATCCTCTCCCAATCTTTTTCTTTTCTTTACTTTTTTTTTGTGAACAAAACGTTATTTTTCAACCCTCTAATGATTGGAGCTCTCTTGATAAGAGGGTTTTTTGGCATGTTTTTGTCTATTTGTATATCATATTATGAATTGGGAAGAGACAGCATGATTTGACAATTGAGCCTCGAGATATAAAAGATTTTGTTAAAAATACTTGGAATGTAAAAGCACTTGTCTTGTAATGAGTCCTTTGAAAGATAATCTGTTTGGGGCCCTATGGGGAAAAATGCAGCTTTGAGAGGAAATGTTCTCTCTCTCCCCTGGTCCCACAAGTACACAGTTCTCAACCCGATGCTCTAGCTGGATCACTCTGCTTCCTGATGCAGTAATCAGATACTCTGGTGAAGGAAACTTTAAAGCCTAATCATACTGTAATGAGGAAGGTGGGATTTCTTTCCTTGCGTGTGACTCAAGGGCACATTTTCTTCAAGAACCAGCTATAACATTTTGGCTTCTAACAAGATGCCCAGCCCCCTACTCTGAAAGAGCCCCCAGTCTCTGCCCTTGGAGAGCTTACCATCCAGAGTGGAGAACAGGCAACCAGCCAAATAATTTAAATGTGTGGTAATGGCAGTAAACTTTTATTAGTGTTGTCAGTACATTTGACACATTTATTGCATTTACTGAGCTCAGTGCCTGGGGACACAAAGGCAAATACTAAAATTTATCAAATCTATGCCACATATTGCAATCACACCATTACTCACTCTCTCTTACTTTCTCTCTCTCTCTGTCTCTCTCTGTCTCTCTCTCTCTCTCTCTCTCTCTCTCTTTCTCTCTCTCTCTCTCTTTCTCGGTCTTACCAAGAAAGGAAAAAACACTGCCTATTGTAATATAAATGCGTCCTGATTTCAGAATGCTAAAAAGTTGAAAACCTGCATCTTAGAATACATGAGATGTAGTAATTCCTCCCAGATTCACCCAGAAGACAAGTAGGGAAACAATCACAAAGCAAGGTAGGAAAGCAGCATTAGAGAGGTCTGAACATGTCCTCAGTTGGTCCAGAGCCAGGAACAACTGGCTGATGCTGCCTCAGAGATAAGGTAGGTTGGCTTCACAGAGGAGGTGACATTTGAACAAGGTCATAACAACTGAATAAGGATTGGCAGGTGAAGAGAAGGCATTCTAGGCTGAGGAATCTACATGTGGGCTTTAGATAATGCCTCAAATTAAGGCTCAACAATATGTTAGGTTCTATTAATTTTCTTTTACAGAAGAGGAAATTGGCACAGATTTAATAATTTACTCACAGTGTCTCAGCTGGTAATCAAGAAATATTAGCTATTGCTATTCTTTCTGGTCTGTCATGTGGACCACTGTTCTGAAGCTGTGCTATCCAATATGGTAGCTACTAGCCACATATGACCATTAAGCCACATGTGGTCATTTGAAATTTAGATGCGCTGTAAATTATACACTGTATTTTAAAGACTTAGTACCCCCCCAAAAAAACTATGTAAAAATCTCACTAATAATTTTTTCCATGAATTATACATTAAAGTGACAATATTTTGATTAAATAAAAATATTATTAAAATTAATTTCAATGGTTTCTTCTTACTTTTGTAATTAGAAACATTTTAAATTACAAATATGCCTCACATTATATTTCTGCTGGAAAACCCTGTTCTAGAGCAGTCTGCTATGAAGTAGCCTGGGGCGAATGGGGCCCAAGGGCAAAGGAGTACAGCTGTGCAGATGTTCCTGCTCTGCTGCAGTATGAGGCGCCTCATTGTCACCTGATCTCTCGAGTTAAGTAACATGCCCAGGTTTCACTTCCAAGTGGCAGAGCTGCGCTTTGAATCCGAATTGGGGCAGCCTATTTCCAGAGCCTACATTTGAGTTCCAGAAATGTATGTGATTGACGTGTTAGGGACATTGAGCCATGGGTGCGGGGTCAGGTCGTTAAAGTGCTACCTGCTTCAGAGAACATGTACGTGAACAATTCTAGAAGGCCTCTGGGGATTGAGGGGAACGCTGGGAATTTCTGACACCAGCGGCAAAGTCTTGAGGAGATTACTTCCATCCTGAACCATTGGAGGGCGACCAGGTTTTAGCCAGTACTAGCGAGCTTCTGCCGGAAGCCTATGTCCTGAGCAAGGATCCAAGACCCCTCCCCTCATCCCTTCTTTCTGACATCACTGTTCTAGCACCTGACCCACCCCCTACCTGCCCCACTCCCTGGCTCCCTTTAGACCAGGCTACACTTTCACACTTTGATGTGGCTGTGACTTTGTTAATGCTCTTCTTTGGTATATTGGCCTTTTCTTGTCTTGCCCACAAGGCCAATTCATCCGTCGAGACCCAGCTCAAAGATCACTTCTACAGATTTCCCTGACTTGCCCAGGACAAAATGTATCATTCCCTCCTCTGCTCCATATTGTAGTTATTTATCTGTGTACATGTGGCTCTTGCTTCATGATGCACCCCACCTGGGCGCTGGTAGCATCCTACTTGTCTGTCCACCCCAGCAGTGCCTAGTAAGTGTCTGCACACACCAGATGCTCGGTTCCTGCTTTGGAATGGAATTGAATCAGATAACATTTAACCAACCAAAGAATGGTGACAGCTCCCTCACATCAAATTCCCCTTTGCAAATCCTCAGGGAGGCTGGTGGCTTCTGCTTTTTGTCTGTCTGTTCAACTGCAGGATTAAAAGAGGAAACAGGTAGTAGTTGCTGTTTAACTTCTGAAATGATTGTTAAAGAAGCAAACCATGCAAGAAAAAAGAAAAAAACATAACTCGCCAGCATGACTCAGCAACGAGGCACATTCCAGGAGGAAATGAAGGTTGGTTTTATTCACAGGCTCTTACTTCATGAAACTCAGTCACTCTCCTTTCCAGGGGCCTCATGCTCTGATGTCTTAGGGTTAGAAGCACAATGGGGGGACCATTTCTGTGACATCTGAAGACTTCTACGCTTGATTTCTTTCTTCACTTGACTCATTTGCTTCTCACAGCAGCCTCATAAGGGTAGGAAGTTTTTGGATATTTTTATTGGCCTTAAAGTTTTGTCCCGTGATTAATACCTTGTGACAACTTCTCCCACCTCCACATCGACTGTTTTCCTTTTAAACTGACTACTGATGGTCACAGTGCTTTGAATCATGCCTCTGAATGAGTACTTGTGCCTCCCCTACTGCAGCCAGATACTGGTAGTAATGATTAGGTGGTAAGTGGTATCTTTAAGATGCAACAGGGTCTGGAGGACACGCCACAGGCCTTGAAAAAGCCCGAGATAAACCAAGAGTTGGTACACGCCATGGTGTCTATGGAGGAGTTGTCTTGCTGCCACTGTTTTTGTTCCTCAAAAATAAAACTGACTCTTATTCTAAGATGAAAAAATTTAATTCCCCCCACCCCCACCAAGAATACTGTTATTCCACCCCAGGTACTTGCCTCATCCATCACCTGAAATATTATTTTGCATAAAAATTTCAATGACTTTATGTCCAGCAAATATTCAGCATTTTGAAGCCAAACAGCTCAACAGAACAGTCTCTTGAGTTTTCCTCCTGACTGTAAATTTGTATCCCAAATTTTGGAGTGTGTACAATTTAGAGAAGGAAGTCTGCTTTCTGCTCAAGAAAAGCAGGGAATTTGCCTATGCAGTTGATGTGTGAAGAGCTATGTAGCGGAATGATCTGCTGATATTTAGCTTCTAAATAAATGATAGTGTTCTCATTCCTCTCCTTTCCATCTCCTCCTACTGCTTCTCTTTTCTACCAGGAAAGGGATCAGAAAGTCTGGGAGGGTGAAACGTCCCGAGGCACTGCAGTAGTTCCCTCCTCCTGAGGGCAATAGGGCCCCTTAGAGAGCAACAGGGTAACCAATGTTAAGAAGCGATGTCTAGTCCTGTTTGCTGGAAATGAGAAATAATGAGGATCTTTTGTGTTTCAAGGGTTGAAAAGGAAAAGCTGCCAGACCTACAGTGGTATGGTCCCTGGGGATGGGAAATATACAGAAATTGGGGTCTGTACGGCTAGACAGCCTGTTAAAATCTGATGCGACCCTCTGGGTGACCGGATCTTTGGGGAAAGGTCACATAAGGGACTGAAAGTTAGCACTAAGAGTTGCAATTCTGGGAACCTAAGCAAAGGACACTCTAGGCCGAGCCGAGCACAAGATCGAGGGTCATTTTCCCTCACACAGACCTTCAGCAACCCGTGCATAGCCCTGAACCAATATCATCTGAAGGCTCGTGTGGGGCCTCTTCCACAGCCATCTGGCAGTGAGCAGCAAAGCTTCTCACACTGGGGTATGGAAATAGGTCTGACCCCTCTTTTTGCATTATGTAAGCATTTGAGATTTTGGACACATCATGGGGAGGCTGACAGCCCCAAGACAGAGATACTGGACTTTCTGCCTATCTCACATTCTCTTAAACCATGGAAATTTTGTGTGGAATAACTAAATATGACAATATTTGTTCACTAGGTTTGTGGAGCAATCCTACTGGTTATTACATCTAAGATATGTGTATATGTGAACAACTCAAAAACTGAATTTTCACCACCAGGCCCAAATTGAAAGCTAATGAAGGGGCTGACCCCAAGCTTCCATCTTGATGGTTCTGAGGTCCACTGAATCGAAAATAAATAGCAGAAGCCACTTGATATATATTTTGTGTTTATAATGAGGAGAGAAAATGATCACTTAGGAAAGATGGTGCCAAAACAAAGCAAAATGAAAGCCTAAGCTTTGAGATAAGGTTTGCTCATAGTGACTCTACGTTTAATAAATATTTCTGCTCTTTGCTATGCTCTGTGGTAGGTACTAGAGGATAAAATGATACAGCAGACGTTATATTTGCCCTATGGTATAGAGGTGGAGAATTACATTTATCAAATAATCACCTAAACAGGTAACTAACTGTAGTTAGCACTGAAGACTAATTATCTATTTCCAGACTGATTGTTTTTCAGCTAAGAAATAGAATCGATGGAGACTCTATGTACAGAGCTCCAGATAGGGAAGAGTTAAGCCCTACATGGGGCCTTGCTGAGGCTGTCCAGGCGAAAAGAGGGGTCTATTCATCTGTCCTTGGGCAATGGGTTGGTTCTTCCTCTACTGTCATTTCAGTGAATGTGTGCTCCCTCTGGCATTCTGGCCCGGAAGGTTACTGCAAGCTCAGGGTGCCACAAATGCAGGATTGTTCACTCTCTTTGGCTGGAAAGCTGGGCTGGGGACCAAACTGGCCCACAAACTCAGGTTTTCCCATTTCATTTCAAGGGCAGCCAACTTCAGGGCCTTAAAAACGGTCTTATGGCAACACTGAGAAAGATGGTGAGGGGAGCCAAAGTCAATGCCATCGAAAGGCCATGCTGCCTTCAGAATAATTTCCCAATCTTTGAAACAACTACTGAGTGATTGCCAGAGTGATTCAAAGGGAAGGAGAGTGGAGTGACTTTATCTGGTAAGGTTGTATGTTAAAATAATATAAAGTAATAAAAAGAATTCCCTAGGGATCCCCAATCTAGTCTATTTTTGAACAGTGTGGTTTTGCTTTCTTCCTATAATTCTTGGGCATCCTGAGAATTAATATGGAATTTCCTATTAATTAGTTAATTAATTAAACACGTATTTATCCTAATGCACCCTTTTACTAGCTATAAGAGCTTAGGTTACAATCTGTTCATCCTTCCTTCCATCCAACCAAAAACATTTATTCAGTGCTTACTGCAAATCATACTTTGTGTTACATCCAAAGAGGAAACCTAACCCAGAATTCACCAAATCTCATGTTATTTACAAATGTCCCAAGTATATCGGGAAACTACATTTCCCAGACACCACTTATTAGATGGGGGTCACATGACTGGATTCTACCTAATATGATAGGGTACAAATGATGTATGTTATTCTCAGCTTTGACCATAAAATTCCTTGTGCAATTGTCCAGGTTCTCACTTTCTCTTCCACAATGAATCCAGATGGCAGCAATATAAGATGAAAAAACTGTGGATCCCCGAGTCATCACTTGAAGGAGAATCACAGGACTGTGGTGTGGAATTTGTTTGTTATAATCTAGCCTCATTTTCCCTAACTAATACAGGCATACCTCAAGATATTGCGAGTTTGGTACTAGACCACCACAATAAAGTGAGTATCACAATAAAGTGAGTTGTAATCTTTTTGCTAGTTGAGAGTCTTCAATCTGTAAAAACATGCAATACTTGTGAAGCACAATAAAGTGAAGCACAACAAAATGAGGTATGCTCGTACATGCTCTCTACATGTAGGGATGTCTAAGTTTAAGATTGAAAGAAAAGAAGAAATTATTTAGGCTATGTCAGATAATGTGATCACATTTAATTATCTTTTTCAACTAGAAAACTATGAAAAATAGCCAGCTTACCAAACAAAAATCTTAATCAAATACCAGAGTCTTGGATGAACCCCAGGTTTCTATTTAAACAACTGGATATAGTGGTTACTTTCATTAAAGTAGAGATTGTAGAAATTTCCTGAAAAATTCTGATTTACTCTTTAGAAAGTTTAACAAAACTGAAGGAGGTGACAGTTTTGCTGAAGAAATCACTTTCTCTTCATAAGAAGGAATCATTCAGTTCTTAACTATTTAGAGTTTATGGTATAATGTAGTAGAATAGAGGAAAGAAGAGAGAGAATATCAAGTTCATTCAAGTTCATTGTAGAGCCTTGGATCTAGATTGTTTTCCCCTTCCAGGAAGACTTTGTCATTTGCTTCCTAATAGAATGCTTTCCTGACAGCCTGATATAAAGCAGTCACCCAGTTACTCTCTATCGAATCCTCCTATTCTAATTCTTTTGAGTAATGCTCCCCGCTATCTTAGAGTTTTCCTGTTTATGAATTTTGTTTGTTTTGTTATCGACTGTCTCCTCACTAGACTGGAGGAAAGAACACTTGGTTCAACATGATCTCCAGCACAGTGAACTGTGGCTAGAACATAGCAGGGGGTCCATAAATGTTGATCAAATAAATGAGTGGCAAGAGGGTGAACAGGAGTGAACAAGTGAATATCGAAATTTTGAAACAGATTTCAACATACTGAATGGCCAAGCTTGAAATGTGCCTCGAATGAGAACTGTAAAGGGGCTATATTTATCATTCTGCATTGGAGAAAAATCAGTGTCAATTAGCATCATTTCTGTTGAAATAAAATTTTATGCAATGACACACTGGAGCAAGTCTATTCCTGGAGAATTCCTTCTTTAGACTTGACAGAGTCCCAGAGATGTAAATAGCTTTGAATCTAATGTAGTTCATATACATTAAACCTCTTTATCATGACATATTTCTAATCATTTGATTCCCAAGATGCAATTTTTGCTGTAGAAGCTGAAGGACGCAAGATCTCTCTTTCAAAAAGGACATGAATTCTTGGGCTTGGGCCTCTTCTACCTGACCTAACTGCTCCGGCCCCTGCGGCATGGGTGTTTCAGATGAGTTATCAGGAAATCACAGAACATGTAAGGGGTCCGTTCTCTGACCTAATATTGTCATCAGACAATGAACTAAAATCTCAGTTTTGAAAGTCATGTCTGAAATGAGTGTAAAGGCTAAAAGGATGTGGTTGCAATCCTGGAGGTAGAAGTTTTAGGCAGAAGATAAGTCAAGAAAAAGATTGACAAACACAAACTGCATGGAACTGGACCCTACCAAGACTGGGCTTGCTGGTTCACCAGACGTTGAGGTCTCCTCAGGAAGCCATGAGTGGGCTCACTGAAGCTGAGGTGAACAATTAAGTATTAAAGAGGGGCTCACATAGTAATAGCTTTAGTAACAGTTACAACAACTAACATTTATTGAATACTTACTATGTGCCAGGCACTCTGCCAAGTGCTTTAAATGCATCATCTCGTTTAATTACTCATGACATGTATCAGTGAGGGAGGGATTAGTAATTTCTATCTACAGGCCATAACACTGAGGTTAATTAACTTGCTCAAGTACAGACTTTCTTGACTTTAAAAATCAAGGTTTTAACCACAACCTCGCCAACCTTAAATTCATTGTGAATGTCATGAAAAGTGGTAACACTTCTAGAGTGGCAAAAAAAAAAAAAAAAGCATGTGATACAAAAACATTGACATAGATATATTTTATTTACATCTTCTTTTGATAAATAGGATCAAAATGTTCAACTCAGGAGACGATATGTGGTGTAGTGGAAAGAGTAAAGTATGTCAAAGCCTCTGTGCCCTGCCTCATTCCTGCATTAACCATTAGTATCCCTCCAGGTCCCTCACCACTCTCTGTCTCAGTTTCCTAGTCTATGAGATGGGACTAATCCCTGCCCTATATTTCCCAGTCCTGAGAAAGCTTTCTGAAAGGCCCAACAAGGAAAGATTCTAATTTAGGTTGGCGAAACGGTTTAATCCAGTTTAGCCTCCCACTTTTTTTCACTGCCCACTAGGTACACAGAAAAAAGAAATATCACAATATAATCACAACATAATCAAAATCTCATCTGCACGACAGGAAACTTAAATGTTTCTCCATGGCCTTTGTTGTGCTTTCTCTCCTTAGAGAGATAGAAAAGGGAAAGTCCTAACATCTATGCCGAGGAAGCAACATGAAGTAGCTTGGAGGAGTGGAGACCAGGTTCTTACCTCACAACCATCCTGGGAGGCAGCTGGCATAGTGTGGCAGCCTATAAAATGCCAGGAGAGCAGAGGTTGTGCCATATCCATCAGCTACTTAAATTCTTTCAACATTTTTATTATCTGCTATCTAAATTATAAGGCTTCAGGATAATGTTTCTTTGGTATTTTCAAGGCAGAAATTTTGGATTAACTCTATATACATTATACTCAGACAAGATGGAGAGGGGTTTCTTGGTCTGGCTGCCTGCCCCTGAGAGGCAGAGGTAAATCAGGGAGGGAGGGCACGAGACTGGGTGTGTGGGTCAGGAAGACTGTGATGTCCAGAGGTACTGAGGACTTTGAGGAGGTCAGTGATTGAAGGGTGGAGCCCAAGAGATGATTCAAAACAACATTCTTCCTTTTTTCCACAAATGTTGATTGGGTGACACAAACCCAGGTATTGTCCTGAGCCTAGAGCTACATTTAAGACAGACTTTTAAAGCAATCAGACTGGGGCTTAAATCCTGCCTGTGTCACTAATTAACTGTGACCCTGGGGCAATTACTTGACTCTTTGAGCTCAGCTCCTTCAACTAAAAACCTCAGAGTTATGACTGTGAAAATTAAGTTAGATTAGATAAGTGAAGCATAAGTGAAGCATGACCGGCAGTGAGGGCACCTACCCGAGGCTGTGAGCCCAACGAGGTAGGAGTTGCATCTTGGATTCACTTTGAATCCTCAGTGTTTACTGGCGTATACAAAAGATGTTAAAAGAATTTTCTGTCGAAGGCTTGAAGGTTAATGGAAGAGACATATTGGAGGCCAGGAAGCAAGCTAAGGGTTTGGAACAGGATAAAAAATCAAAATGTCAAGAACTAGAAAAAGCAGAAAGAGGATGTAGGAACAGAACATCCATAGTAACTAAAGTTACTGAGGGGGAGGCCTCTGCAAGAGGTGGTGAATGTGTGCATGAGCACAGAATAAAGATTTGTGACACACACTGGGGTCTCCCTCTCAGACCAGCCCCACAGGCTGTTAACACATTCTGCCACTTTTCTAGCAACCATTAATGATTGTAATAATAAACACAGCTAACTAGCAGCACGAACAGTTCAATTATTAGTTGCCTGTTGCGAAAGCTGAGTATAGAAAGATAGGTTCTTGAGACCATTTTCCCAAACCAGAGCTGTGGCTGCTTCTGTCTCTTCCAGATCCCCATCAACCATCTGCCCCATAAGGGAGGTGACCATAAGTCCAGGTTGTCTGAATTCAAGCTTGTGCCCCAATGCAATCAACAGAGCCGGAGTTCTCACACTTTAGTATATATACCGATCACCTAGAGATCTAGTTAAAATGCAGATTACAATTTTGTAGGTCTCGGCAGGGCCTGAGATTCTGCATTTTTAAAAAACTCCCAGATGAGACTGATATCATTTGTCTGAGGACCACACTTAACAGTAGTAAGGATCTTCCACTGTCTGTCAGCATCACTTTGGTTGTTTGTTTAAATTACAGACTCTGAGGCATCGGTCACCCATCCGGTGTGCCTCAGGGGCTCAGAAAGACCTGCTCTGAAATAGCATCCCTTCAGAAATTTCCACACGTCTTTTCCACCAAACTTTTTCTTTGGATTAAGGGAGTAGAAACAGAAAACCAACCCATTAATCATTGAACACACTTTAGTCTAAACACAGGCGAAGGCATCAGGGAACCTGGCAGTTCTGAGATGGGGGGTTTTGGGAGGGGCAGCAGCTCTTCTGGGTCCAAGGAGCCACTCTTGAGTTTTTTTTTTTTCCTTTGGACATTCCCAAGGTTTAGTTGTGAGGCATATATGTGGTTTTGTGGGAGTTGGTCAGTACAGGCATACCTTGAAGATATTGTGGCTTTGGTTCCAGACCACGGCATTAAAGCCAGTTGTAATCTTTTTGCTGGTGAAGGGTTTTGCCTTTAATTTGTAAAAATTGCAACATCTGTGAGGCACAATAAAGTGAAACACAAATAAAACAAGGTATGACTGTATACTGTGGGCCAAGAACTGAAGGAGGCACTGTGGGGGTGGAGAAAAGAGGTAGAAAAAAGCAATCTCTGGCTTTAGAGAATTTTAAATTAAGGGATAAGATTTCAGATCCTTTCAAAGCCCCGAGTGAACACATGCAAAAGAAACCAAACGGAACACCAGGGTGCTGAAAAAAATAAAGGTAGGGAACGGAACTGCCTGGGGTTAGAAGAGAGATATTTCCAGGTAGAAGTGAATCTCACATTGTGTTTTGTAGGAGATAATCCAGGGGATTAGTGGAAGTGGATGGAGGAGGTCTCTGAGTTGAAGGACTGAAAGGTAGAAGTATGGAGGGAATAAGGAATAAACTCTAGGGGGGGCCTCCTTAAAAGCTGGTGGATTTTAACAATCAGAAATATCTCAATTTATCAAGGACCCACAGGGCACTCTCCTTGAACAGCTCTGACGGTGAGGTCTGGGACAGCTACCAGACGATATCCTGGCCTCTAGCACCAGGATGGTCCCTCAACACATAGTGGCTGGGCTTTTAGAGACCTCTCCAAGGGTGTTATCTGGATCATTCTTGCCCAGCAGTAAAATAACACCCAACTAGTGAGCTGTCAATTGCAAACGGTTCCAACCTACTTCTCCATTCCCTGGCCTTATTCCTAACTATCCCAAAGTGGCAGAAGCGAAAGATAGAAAAAAGCAGATTTTCCACACATTTCAGAGCAGGGTCAAGTAAAAGGCATGATCAGGGCCTCTGAGAGAGAGAGAGGAAGGGCATGGAAAGAGCTGCCTTGCTGCATCTGCAAGACAAAGCTGGGTGAACAACTGTGTCTTTGCCTCGTGGACAAAGGAGAATGAGGGACTCATGCCAGGCTAACTTGAATTGACTGGAGAAAAGTAACTTTTGTAATTCATGGCCCTCTGCGTGCTATGGAAATGCTGGCAAGGCAGTGAGACAGGCATGCACTTTGCAGGCAGAAAAAGCATGACCCATGAGATAATTTCTGGCTCCAGGGTCAAGGATGGGGTTGCCCAAGGCCCTAGGGCAGACTTAGGGAGGCAGGGACTGCTGGGTGAGGGAGGCCTGGCTGCCCTTGTAGGCCTCAGAATCTACCCCTTCTGTAGCACCATCACTGGGCTAGAGTGGCTGTACCAGCTTGGCCCACTTCTATGATCATGTGGGACAAAGTTAGCCAATCCGAGGTGGTGACTGCAGGGTCCTATGGAATGTCAAGAAGGCCTGGGAGACTGCTCTGTTTGGAGGGAAGTTACCAAGAACAAGGCAGGGGGTTTGGAAGGAGAGAACCCAGAGCACCTCATCTGTCAGTTGGTCAAGAAGGCTTTACTGGGTGGGTTGCACTGGGCTCAGCATGTGGCTGAACTGTCTTGTACTGCCTAACTTATGGCCTTTGAGGTGTAGATGGTGAATAACTTAGCAGAGATGAGGTGTACTGAAGACTTGCCCCTCCAACTACCACACAAACCTCAAAGAGGTGAAGACATCCCTGTTAGTGGAATATATTAGACTTCTCTTCAGATAGTCTGCCCTAGGGCCTTGTTGGTGGGTGGGGCCAAGCCAGAGATCATGATTTAGAACAAATGAATGTGAAGTTTCTTACATCTGAGTGGTCTGGAAAAATCCATATGAATTACATAGTTTACACCTGCTGTGATCATGTGCAAAATTGGGTGGCAGTTGAGTACAGCTGCGGAGAGATCTCTGGGGCCCAAAGTGATCCAGAAAAGTGTTGTGGAAGAGGGAGAACTGGAGTTGGGTGCTGATAGATGGGCAGACTATGGACAGACAGAATAAAGTGAGAAGGCATTCAGGAGGGAGAAGGCAACATAACCAAAGACCCTGAGATGAACATGGTGAGTTTAGAGGCTCTAAGAGGATTGAGCTGTTTGGAATTTAGCAGGTGCTCTGAAGAGCATGAGAGAGAAGAGAGCACTGGCAGCTGGAGTTTCGAAAGGGGTTCATTGTAGGACCCCACAGAGCCTAGGAGGGTCTCAGCTGTCACAGTCTTCTCTTGAGACTCATCCTCAGTTTCTTCTGGGGTTTAGGGAGAACTTTCATCAGCATTCCAAGCAGTTTAGTTGATTTTTCAATTCTCCCTCACTGAATCCCCATGGAAGGTCAAAGAGGCAGGTACTACTCATCTGAGGTACTAAAACTCTGGTGCTGAGAGGATGAGGCTGCTTCAGAGGGACTTTTGAGAGAGAAATATAGGTGTTTTATGAGTTTCAAGTCTTTTAGGCATGGAGTCAAGAAGGCAGGAGGAGATATGGGGCAGGACGTGGTACCCTAAAGAAGCAGAAAGGCTTTAAGCACAGGACTGGCTGTAGGGGCAGGAAACTGGGCTTTAAGTCAGGGGGCTTGGATTGGGGAGAAGAGAGATAATAAGAGAGTCTCAGACCACTGCTGGAAAGTTGCTGTACTGTGAAATCCTGGGTATGTGCAATACCTTCTCCTTCTCTAGAAGATGCATCAGAGTTCCCTTTGAAAAGAGAGCATCCAGGATCTATTAAAAGAACAGGACAAAAAAAGGCAACAATGCTTGCACCTGTATTCAACTTTGCACAGGAGAGCCTAACAAGAAAAAGACATTAAAAACATATAGATTGATGAGGAAGAAGTAAAACCGCCCTTATTTGGAAATATGATCTTGTATGTAACAAAGCCCAAGGAATCTAAAAAGTCTATTAGAACCAATAAACAAATTTAGTACAGTTGCAGGACATACCATAAACACACAATCAAAAATGAAATTAAGAAAACACTTCCATTCATGATACATAAACAAAGAATAAAATATTTTAGGAATAATTTTAACAAAAGAGGTAAAAGACCTATACACTGAAAACCTCAAAATATTGCTGACAGAGATTAAAGAAGATGTAAACAAATTGAGAGGTATACCATGTTCATGGATTGGAAGATTCAATATTGTTAAAATATAAATTGTCCCCAAATTGATCTATTGTTTTAACACAATCTATATCAAAATCTCACCAGGTTTTCTTCTATTTTTTTTTTTGTACTACTTGACCAGCTGATCATAAAATTTATAAGAAAATACAAAGGGCCTCGAGAAATCAAAATAATTTTGAAAAAGTACAAAATTGGAGGATTTATTATAAAGCTAAAGTAATCAAGATATTATGGTATTGAGCTGAAGATATACATATAGATGAATGAGACAGAATAAACTCCAGAAATATAAACCTTTAATTTATGGTCAATTGATTTTTGACAAAGGTGCAAAAGCAATTCAATAGTTTTTTCAATAAGTGATGCTAAAACAATCCACATGCCAATCATAAGAATAGTAGTAATAATAACAACAACAACAACAACAACAACAACTTCTTTCCTTCCCTCATGTCACTGACTCGAAATAAATCAGTTCCCTAAATTTGAGAGCTAAACTACAAAACTTCCAGAGGAAAACAGAGAAAAAGCTTTTGTGAACATGGATTAGGCAAAGATTTCTTAGACGTGATACCAAAAACATAACCCTTAAAAGAAAAATATTGAGAAATTGGGCTTTCTCAAAATTAAAAACTTTGCTTTTCATAAGATACCATTGAAAAAAATGAAAAGGCAAGCCACGGACTGGGAGAAAATATTTGCAAATCATATATCTGATAAAAAAAACTTGTACCCAGAATATGTAAAGAACTCTTACAACTCACACAAATATAAATTGATTTTTTTTAATGAGCAAAAGATTTTAATAAGCATTTCACCCAAGGAGATACTCATGGTCAATAAGCATATGAAAAGATGCTCAACATCCTTAGTCATAAGGAAATACAAATTAAAACTACAATGAAGTACTACTATAGATCACTAGAATGGCTATAATAAAAGACTGACAATAACAAGTATTGGCAAAGATGTAGAGAAATTGGAACTCTCATACATTAACTTTGGGAACACAAAATGGTATAGCTAATTTGGATAACAGTTTAACAGTTCTCAAAATGTTAAATATATATTTACCATGACCCAGCCATTCCACTCCTCAGTATTGACCCAAGGGAAATGAAGACATATATCTACAGAAACACATATGCAAATGCTCATAGCTACATTATTCATAATAGCCACAAAGGGTAGCAGAATATGCCATCCCAAAATATGCTTCTTTGGCATGTGGATTATTTTGAGAAAAGAAGACACAGGAGAAGCTCTGAAAACAGAGTAGAAATTACCCTTTTGCAAGAAAAATTTACATTTCTAAAGGAAATTTCCATTTGTAAAGGTGTCTCCTTTCTGTACCAGGAAGAGAAGGATGACTCTAAATCACAAGAGAATCATATCAGTGGAGAAGGCACTGATTTCAAGCTGCATAATAAACCTTATTTTTGTTTACTATGCTTTTCCTGGTAACCTTCCATAACTGATTCCTGCCCCCCTCCCCGCCACACACAACTTTGTTCTGTCTTTAGCTGAAAATGGCATTTAAGCTGGTGGCTTAGGCTACCTTGGGATGTTATACAATTTCCCCAATGTATTTCCCCTATGTATGTATGAGGCACACGTGCCAATAAACTGTTTTTATTTCTTTAATCTATCTTTTATTACAGGAGACTCAGCTAAGAGTTCAGAAGAGTAGAGGAAAAATTATGTTTCCTCTCCTACACCCCAAGATGGAAATAATCCAAATGTCTGTCAACTGGAATATAAACAAAACTGGTATGTCCATACAATGGACTACTACTCAGCAATAAAAAGGAGCGAACTACTGATACATGCAGCGATGTGGATGAACTTCAAAAACATGCAAAGTAGAAAAAGTCATACACAGAAGACTATATTTTGTATGATTTCATTTATACGAAATGTTTAGGAAAGACAAAGTATATAGATAGAAAGCAGAGCAGGGGAGTGGAAGTGGGAATAGGGATTGTTTGCATAAGAATAGGAGGAAACTTTTGATGGGATATGTGGTTGAAAAAGGGGCCACATGCTAAACCTTACAAGCTCAAGAGAGGCCTGAATGATGGGCCTTACATACTCAGAGACCGAAAGTAACCTCATTGGATGGTCTGAACACAAAAATTCCTAACTAATGGTGGGTCATGGCAGGTAATCACATCCTAGGCCTGTAGCTTCCTTGACAAAGGTCAATCTTTGCCTCAGTGAGTTTGTTTATTATCTTTTTGCATCTAAGATAACATACTTTTGAAACATAAGAGTAATCTTTTCCAGACCTCTCAGGGCACAATTGCATACCACAGCACAGAGACCACAAATCCTTCATTGTTACCTTGTTCCCCAAATACCATCTCTATGTGCTGTAAATGTTAATTATTAACTATCCTGTACCCACCAATGTAAAAGAAGTGTGTCTCTATTTTGCCTTTTTATTCAATCCCAGAGATTTCTCCACTTTGTTTTCTCCTGCCTACTTAATCTACCACCGATGAATTTCATGTCACTGTTCTTACGTCTCCTTTTATTCTAATGTATAAAATAAGCTGCAAAACTGACATTCTCCGGAGCATTTTCTCGTCCATTGAGATTTTGCTTCCCGGCAATTGCTGTCAGTTTGGTTCAAATAAACTCATAAAAATTCTCTACAGGTTTGGACGTTTCTTACATCGACAGATGGAAGTGTTCTAAAAACTGAATTATTGTGATAATTGTGATGATTTTACAACTGTATAAATTTACTTAAATGATCAAACTGTACACATATGATGGGTGAATTTTATAGTACGCCAATTATATATCAACAAAGCTGTTAAAACAAAGGACAGGAAGACTCCTAGAGAGATCTGTTGGTGGGGAGGGAGTGGGGGCGGGGGAGAGAGAGAGAGAGAGAGAGAGAATAGTTGTTACAGAAAGAGAAAAACACCTATGGGAGATAGTTATGAATTTCAGTGCAGTAGGAAAACACAGGGGCTCTGGAGCCAGACTGCTGGGTCTGAATCTTGATTCTACCACTTAACTACCTATATGAATTTGAGACTAATTACTTTACTTCTTCGAGCCTCTGTGGAGTGGGGCTAATACTAAATACTAAGGCAGTTGTGAGCATTGCAGATAATGTATATAAAGTGCTTAGCCCAGAGCCTGACAACATAGTATTTACTAGCTAAGGGAAAATTCTGGACCAGTTAATTCTACAGAAAACTTTGGACTTTGTTGCAATTGCAGAATTATGAGCTCTCTGGGTGTATTGTAGCTGAATTACAAGCCTCTCACTGACCTGATTTATTATCTTTACTAAAGAAGAAGCCTGGAACCATGGGCCAAAAGCCATGGTTTCCAAAACTGGTTCTACTGCAATCACACACTATGGAACTGGGTGGGGTTCCTTAACCTCTCTGAGTTCTTAAGATATGTTCTATCTCCCAAACGAGGTTGTTGGATGCTCACTGACAACATTAAATGTGTACTGTGTAGGTAATAATGGCATTGAGAACAGACTGAGGACTGGGGCCCCGTGTGAGAGGAATATAATCTGGCCAAGGTCACTGTGCCTGTGGGCTGGGATATGCGCACATCGTACTAGCAGGAGGCCATGGAAATTTTCACAAACTAAAATTGGCATTTGGAGCTGAACTGGAGCTGTGAACACAGGATGTTGCTGAAAATGGTGCCGGGTAGAGCTGCTACCTGAGGTTTGGCAGGCTTCACCCCCTGCCAGTTGATTGCAGAAGGATGTTGGATCATCAGGAAATGGGGATTTGAAATGATCCCACAGGAAGGTGTGAATAACAACAGAAGCAACAAACAAAGCCAGCCAAGCCAGGTCTGACTGAGGGACTGTTGGGTTGGGAGATAAGTGAGTTCTTACTTTCTTCAACACTTTAGTAACTTCTAAGGGGGAAACTAGCTGGCATTCAAAGATGGCTTTGTGATAGTTTTCCCCACACTTTCTTCCCCTTCTCCATTAACACCTCCTGGAGAAGCAGCGGGAAAAATAGTAGTTTAAAGGGACAACTCATTTCTGCCTCAGGATGCTGGCAGTCCTCCACATAACAGTTTCTAGTGGACACTTGTTATATTTTTGAATGCCTAACCTGTTCCTACTTTTTTCCTGGTAAGATCACTTGGATCCTTTTTGGTGGAACTCCTCCCCACTTTATGGACAGTCTTCGTGGGGCTGTCAATATAGGTACACTGCCCTCCCCTGGCCTATTAAACATTCCCTCCTGGACTCTAAGTTGAGCTGAGTGATGGGTAAGAATGGAAAAAAAAAAAAATGTTGGAGATGATATGACTCCATGGCCCTCACTCAACTTTACTTACACCTGCTACTTGAATCCTAGCTCTGTCCCGGTTTCTCAACTCTTCTATTTTGTGAGCCACTGATATCATTCCAATAAATTCTGTTTTAATTAAGTTAGCTGTGGTTTCTTTGTTTCAAAGAACAGACACAGAGCATGGCTGTGATACAGTTGCTTGAGCAGTTTTCATAGAGGAACATGAAAGAGGAGTAAAAAGAGCCCAATTTCAGTCATCCACCTTCAGTAGTTTTCCTCGCCTCTCTAACTACCCACCACAGACAGGCAAGTCACTAAATCCCTCTGAGCCTCAACCTCTTCTGTAATATGGAAATACTATTACTTTGCAGAACTATTAGGATTAAATGTATTTATTTATTCATTCATTTAATGTTTACCCAGTAGCCACCATTTTCTTGGCACTCTGTGAGGAACCAGGATATGTGAACAAGACAGACATAGTATAGTCCCTGTCTTCATGGAGCATACACACTAATGGGAAAAGAGACATTAAACATACATTTACAAGTCTGATGATATTCAAGGGACTATGTGAGTGGTTAATAAAGAGATCCAAAGAATCCAGTAGAGGGCCACACATGGAAGGCTCTTAATAAATGTGACTACCCTGTTTTCTTCTTCATCATGGTACCTTTGCCACTGAATGGCCCACTCATATCCATGTCCTTATAATAGAATTAGGACACTCCAGAGAAATCCTGATTTAATTCAGTGACTGAACATCTGCCTATTGTGTTTGAAGCAGAAATTCGAAGAATTTTACCCTAATAGATGGGCCAACTTGGTGGGGATGGAAGGGCTTACACAGGCATAAAGGGAGGCCAAGGTTAGGAGTATGGGGAAAGGAACAGGAAAGCACTAACACCTTTAGAAATGACTGCTTCTCATGCTAACAAGGTCTGGCAGGAATCTAGACAGAAGAGGCTTGCCTAAAGTTGATATTGACAAAACAAGAGCAAGAAACTTCTCTGATTCATTAGGTACCTTTCTAGCATCACAAAGTCTCAAAAATGACTCACAGAATGTTAGCTCCAGAAAAGAACTTAGAGAACATTTAGAAAGCTCCTTCATTTATAGATGAGGAAACCAAAGTTCACTGGAATTAAGTCTCTTATCTGTATCCTGGGTGTGTAATTTTGTGACACTTTTAGACCCATACTAAGTAGTGGGAGAGCCCGGACTGTTTCCTTTTTCATGTGGATAAGTCCTGGTGGAATCTAGAAATAATCTAGATTAACGTCCCAAAGGACAGAAGCCAAGGGAGTGAGGCTCTGTGCTAGGTACTAGGGAGGGGCAAAGATAGTTAAGACATCAGTCCTTTAGGGTTCTTCTGGCATAGTTGGGGAGCTGAGACACACACCATGCCATAGAATAGCACAAAGCAACAATACACGGGAACTGCCCGTTGATCATGGTCACATGGATATGCTGGTGCCATTTCCCTTTCAACATCTTTGAGATCCATCTCAATCATTTTTGCCCACTTTTCTCTCAAGTCCCTTACTGGAGGTGGCTTCTCCTCAGACAGCTGTACCTATTAATAGTAATACTATTTTCCAATCATAAAGGCTTGAAATATTGGAGCTAGTTTTTATTCCTGTCTTTTCCTCATCTCTAAATCTCATTAATCACTAGGTCCTATTGATTCGATCCTTAAATTCTAACTCATCCTGTCCGAAGACACCAGGGTAGTATTCCTGATATACAGCTTTGATTTGCTTGCTCAAAATCCTTCAGGGTGCTACAGAAGAATCTGTAGAATGAATCTCCTTAGCTTAACATCTGCAGTCCCTCATGGTGTAGTCCCAACTCCGCCTTCCTCCCTCAAGGCCTGTTACTCTCCTACAGGATGTTATCAACCATGTCTTTTATTTTTTGTATTTCGATTGACATTTGGGGCCTTGCTGACCCTAGAGTTAGTAAACAACTAACCCTTGAATGCTCCTCTCAAAGGCAATCCAATCAATCCAGAGCCCATAGCCTCAACCTCCTCTTCTATCAGGTTCTCATACACAGGGCCGCTCTTCTTTTGTACCAAACAATTAGGGATAACTCACATGCCCCTGAGCCCACTGGAATTATTCATACTAACCAATCCTAAACCCACTTACCCTGTCTTGCCCATTCTGTCCCCTGGAAACCACGATACAGGCTCTTGCCCTGGTGTTCCCCTGTTCCCTCTGCTTCCTGACCAACTCTGATGCTTCCCTGTGTGGTCCCATGGCATGATGTGCCCCCTTCTCCTAGGATCTGTGAGTGTAACTATTTTTTCAGTAGCAGGCCTCTCTCAATCTGTTGGCCTTGCCAGACAAAATAAGAAAACCTAGACTTTAAAACAAGGTAATTTATGTTCCAGAGATCTGCTTCGCAAACAGGCCCCTGATTTTCTTTGCCTGTGCTATCCCTCATTCTCAAAAAAACTCAGTCTGCCACTTTTGCATCTTACAATTCTACCCATCCTTCAATGTAATTTCACCAGCATTGGCTTGAATCACTGGTGATTTAAAGATGAGTGTGCAAGGTTCAGAGTGGTTTGTGACTTGTATCACACAGCAAGTAGAAGGCAGTGTCAGACCTCGAAGCCCAGTAGGCTTTCTTTGTGCCCTTTTCAATAATTGTATTGGCTCAGGTCTTTTGAGCATATGCAACACAAACAGACCCTGGCCAACTTGAGCACAAAAAGGATTTTCTGGAAGGATGAGCTGAAGGACCAGACCCCAGGTGAAGTGGGAACAAGAGCAACTCCAGTGATGTCTTTGAATAGCCCTTCAAGATGCCAGTTTTTAATAGAACTCAGCTCAAGCCCATTCCCTTAAAGGTTCAAATACCTGGAAGAGAAAATTTGAGGGATCCTGTCTGGTGGGGTATAAGCTCTGGATCAGTCAGCTATGGTGGGGTGCATTTGGGAGGGGGCAGGGTAACAGAACACTGATGTGGTCACTGCAGGAACACATCTGTGTATTAGACAGTTTCCCAAAGAAAAAAGGAACTGTTGAGATCTGGGTATATACCCCTAACCTGAGTTCCTACACCCATCTTTCTGATATTTTAAATACTAAGTTCTCCAAATGAAATTGGGTAATAGAAGGGTTGGGTGAAAACAGCTCCAAAGCAACTTAAACATTTTAACAAAGTCACTGAATGCTTACTCTGTGCAAAGTACTATGCTAGACCCTGGGAGGGAAAGCGATGAGGTCGGAATGTGAAAATCAATAAGACCTGGCTCAGGAAAAGATAGGCATATAAATCATGACGATGCAAGGCAGGATAAAGGAAGTGATGCTCCAAAAGAAGTACAGGGTGCTATGGGGTTTTACAATATGGAGAGAGTCCCTAAAATTTCCAGAGGGAAACCAAAGAACTAAAGTCCAGATTTCCCTTCTTATTGTCACTTCATCATATGCTGGAGAAGCTATACATGACTCCACGTGGAAAGGAACACGATGTTCTTATTTCCACCTACAGCAGCCCTGCTGCCAAGTCAAACATCTGTCACCCCTTAAATGTTCATTTAGGGAAGCATCAGGTTCAGGGGGCTCATGTGCCATTGCCAAGACCCCACTTAGATGGACTGTATAAACATGGTATGTTGGAAGGAAAAAGGGAATTGCCGGAGGAGTCCTGCCTACACTCCTGTGAAGATTTCAGATGTTTGTTCCATCAGGGAAGCACTTCTGAAAATCTATGAGCACAGACAAGGAAAAAGCCCTCTAGAGTTCTGAGAGGGTTAAGGGCAGCGTCCTTTGCTGATAACACTGCTGCTGTACAACGAGAGTTTGCTACAAGTTCCCTAACTCAAGGGTTGCAGGCCCGAGGCCATGGCGTCGCAACATATTTGGCTCCATCTCACATTGTGGTGGTGAGAGAGTGAGAAGAGTTTAAACATCTTGGTCCCACTGGGATTATCAAAACAACCTGGTTTTATTGAGAACACCAGGTGTACCTCTTTGAGTCAGGAAAGATCCACTTAGGATCTGATATAGGGGTGGGAAATGTAATGGCTTCTTCACACATGACCAATTCTTTTGGCTTTTTAGTAGGCAGTTACAGGAGGAGACAGGGGCAAAAGGGATGCAGAGGAAGGAAAGGAAGCAGGGAGCAGGAAGATTAAGGAGGGAGGAGAGTACATATATTTGAGAACACGGGAAAGGGAATGGAAAGACTCAAGTTGTTTAGCACGGTTTTCACTATCGAAGTGGGAGGGGAAGTGAAACAGAATCATACTTAGTAATAGAGAGCGAGGAGGTAATCAGTTGAGGGAGAAAATTAACTAGTGAATTAATATTTCTGTAGATACTGTGTGTCAGGCACTGAATTTTCTTTGATGTGGGAACTTACTTAGGGACAGAGAAGCCCCCAGCATTTGTACTTACAAAGATATAGCAGACACCTCTTTACCTTTCAAACATACATAGGCTTCGTCTTTAGAATGTAGCTTTAAGTCAGGTGTTCAGCCTCCAACCCTGGGTCTGAAAGCTTAGAATGCTTTTGTTTGGAGCTTGAGAGTTGACGCTCACACACAGATGAGACACCCTCAATCTTAAAGCCACAGGCAGTATTAGGGCAGTCAAGGTGGGCAGGGATGTACTTAGGTCAGTCCTCACAGTCATGAAAAGGAAAGGCAGGGCCTCAGATGTACATTGCTGACATTTATTTCCAGGTGAGGTTGCACTAGGCTGAACTACATGAGATAGTTGTTTTTCTAGGTAAAAAAATGGTGGAATACTAATTTCATGTGGCTTAACAACATATAATATACATTCTAAATTATATATGTTAAAAGATATTACTTAGATGAAATATTTAAAAATGACCATTTTTATGAACCTTTGTCATCTTGTCATTCTTTTTAAAATATTGGTATCTTTAAAAAAAAAAAAAAATCGAACTGACCTAGGCCTTTCTTGACTCTGGCTAAAGCTTGGTTCTATCTTTATCTTGGGATCTCACAGAAGTCTCTGTCACACATTTATATGAGCATCAAGTGCTGCTCAAAACCCAGAGCGCATCTTTGGAAATGCTTCTTATATTCAAGTGAGTGTCTTTTCCCCTCAATGTTATACTTCAGCCTCATTTCTCATAGCTAACTGTCTAAATCCACATTGGTTCTCCTGTTGCATATTTTTTTTTATCACCGTATCTGTTTGGTCATCAGACAGCTGCTCACAAATATCTTTTCTACCTGTTCCAATCTTCTGTGGCCTCTCAAACCCCTCTCTGCAAACTGTTTAACTGCCTACAAAGTTTGACATTAATTCTAAATTTATTCAAGAATTCAGGCCAACATAATACCTATTTATTTAGTGCAGCTGCTATCAAAAGCCCACCTGGCTGACTGAATGTACAGATGCTATTGTAGCAAAAAAAAAAAAAAGCCTTAGTATGTATAAATCCCTGTTACCATTCTTCCTTTATTTCACTGATCTCCTTAGAAAACACAAACAAAATCATTCACTTCACTATAGTCATAGTACGTGCATATGCATATATTATTATTACGTCTGCTTATTTTTCAACGAATATTTAGAGGCCTGATTATTGGCCAGGCACTGGACATACAATGGTGCATAAAATAGACATGATTCTTGTTGTCATTAAGTTTACAGTCTAGTAAGTGATACAGATTAAGAGAATATATGCTGTTACATAGGAAAGATGAGGCTGCAGGGTGCTGTGGGAGCAGTCATTCTTTACCATAGAGTTTTGAGTGTCTCATTGTCCCAAGTGCTGTTCTAGATTTTAGAGGAAGAGATGATAAATAAGTAAACTGGGAAGCCTCTTTGAGGAGGCAACAGTTGAGCCCGGTACTGAACGATGAGGAGGATCTGGGAGTCGGAGAGGAAGGGTATGTTGCACTGAAATCAAAATGAGAAGTCAAGGACATCTTCCCAAAGGCAGTGGTTTCTGAACTGAGCCCTGAAGGTTGAAGAGTAATCTAGGTGACGGATGCTGAGGTTTGGTGACAAAGTGTTATAGGCAAGGGAATATGCAAGATATACAGGCAGGATATGCAAAAGCTCAGGGGAGAAAGAGCAGAACATATGAGTTTATGACTGGAAAAGATGAGGGTGTGGTAGGTGTGGTAGATGATCACTAGCTCCCCTGGTAAAATTTGTTTTAAGGACCAGTATTTTTGTGTGCCTTCTTTTCTGTTTCTTTTCTTACTGATACACTAGTCCAAACGTGTTTGGACAGGTGATAGAACATGCCAAAGGAACCCCTGCCATCTGGTGGACAGATAGGACATCAAAATGTGTAGAAAACTGGCATTGCTACTTTAAGGGTGATAGCATCCCAGATTTTGGCAATTTTCCATTCAACAGTTTAAAATCCCTGATGTGCTTAAAAAAAAAGTTAAGGAAGAAATATGTAAGAGTATTCTCAGGCCATGCTCCCCTATAGGGGCGGGGATGAATGGAAACTAGAGGAAGAAAGGAAGAAAAATAATTAGTACTGTGTTAACACCATAGTTAGGGAGCATGCTCTCATTTATTCCTCCAAACGATGAGGCAGGCATACAAAACTCATTTTGTAGTTGAGGAAACCGAGGCTCACAGTACAGGGAAGAGCCAACCTGGGCTGACTCCTTCATGTTATGCTGCCTGTAATTGGGGTTTATTTTTAATCGACAAAGGATGAGTAAGGGGCATTAATTCCCCAGTTGTTACGTTTATACTTTTAAGTGTGAGAATCGCAATGAATATGCATAAGGGCCCATTCAGGGCTCAAAGGACATTGGAAGACTCTCCATTTTATTCAATAACATACGTATCAGCTGGTTCCCAAAGCACAGAGAGCCTCAAATGCCACGTTATAATGGACATATTTGCAGAGCTAAAAAATTGGAATGCATTTCTAACAATTTCACACTTCTAATTGAGAAATTCTTCAAAATGCAATTTGGATGCAGAAATGTTGGAATTCTCAGAACACATCAACGAGAACTGACATTTGGGAATTGAAGCTGTGTCAGAAAAATCCAAGATGAATAGGGTCCTGCATGTATGAAGATGAATGGTGTTGGCAAAGCATAGTCAAGTGTAATCCTTTCCCATAGTACTTTATACATACTTACGAGTCCTTAAAACAAATTGATTTTTTTGATTATGATGCTTGGCACAGAGTAGGAGCTAAAAACATGAATATGATCATCACGAAATTTTTGCTCACTTGCCTCTTATACAAGGATATGAAGGGTTATTACAGACAAAATGTCCACCAGCTGTTCTCTCTCCACTGAGGTCAAAGCAATGAGAAAGGGGCATTGACAAATTGGAATGGAGAGAAATTAGAACTAATACGGCTGGGATGGGGGTGGGAGCTGGGAAATCTTAGATTAATCTAGATGAGGTTTGGAAATACACCCTGGTGTCAGGTTCCTAGTCAACCCCAAAGTTTTGATTGAATACTTGAGTCTCTAATGTGGTGATATGAAATGTCGGGGCAAGACGGGGGGTGGGGAGACATAAAGTAGTCTCTACCTTCCAGAAATTTATAATCTGGGTATAGGAAATCAAGGAAATGATCATTTGGATTGGTGTGATCAGGGAAGATTTTGTAGAGGGAGGAGTGGATTTCTTGATAACCAATAAAAACAAATACATTTAGAATACATAGAGACGAGGGAAAGGCATGGTAGTGAGTGGCAACTCAAAGTCCAAAGACCCCTTTTTAAGGCTTTTCTGAACCTAAAACCTGGCATCAAACTCTTGCCTTCATTTAAATTACATATTTATTGGAAAGAGATTATATAAAGAGGTATGAGTCATTTCATTTTTCTTACCATTTGGTGTTACTCCCTATCAAATAACTGCACCAAAGTTAGGCAAATAGGCACCCTTACTAAGGTTTGCGGCTTAATATTTTGCCAAGAAAGAAAATTAATTAAATGTAACTTAAATGCATTTACCCAACAAATAATCATTGAACACCCACTCAATAATTCCAGGTACTAGTCTAGTCATGCTGTATAGGGACAAACATGAAAGATGCTTCCTCATAATACACAAGAGATTTAAGACGCTGTTTATTTTCATACAAAGAAGTGATAACAAATTTAATATGGACATTTATGAAGTTTTAAAGTAAAACATTAAAATGACAAAAAGAACACTCACAGAATATCAGACTTATATCACGAGCTTGGAGAAAAGTGTAAAGCAGCATTGCTAATACTTGTCTAAAGATTACTCATACACATACAAATACCGTGGAACTGGTTTTGTTTTTAATCAGAACTTTTGAGTGTAGGAAGACTAGCAACATGCTAGAAGAAACTTCTACCAAGTAAAAGGAACTAAGAATGTTTAGAGAAATACGTAGGTGGCAGGATTCACCAGGCCCTGCTCCTTTTGCTTATGGACAGAGCTAAAACAACAATGTGAGGCTACAAAACCATGCATCTGTTTCTGATTTACTGTCTTGGTCTTGTCCTAGTTGGAGTCATTTCTAGATCATATGCTACAGACTTCAGAAAGTTATAGAAGGAATTTACACAAAGGGTGAATACATAATTAAATACACACATATAAAAACACACCAACAGAATATAGATAAGGAACATGTACAAAAATTCTGATTAGAAAGAAATTACCAATGACTCTTTTATTTTGCTATTTGTGCTACTCACCCCACCAGCTGACAATGTTATTACTGTTAATTTCAGGATGTCATAAGTCCATCCCTTGATTTGTCCCTGGTTCCCTACTAGAGTGATATTGGCCTTCTCTAAATCTAGAACTAGAAATGAATCTAGAAACTATTCTCTATTTGCTTTCACAAAGTAGCATTAAATTTTCTTGTGTGAAACGTGTTACCTTCCTCAAAGAATTACTTCAGTAGGGCCCGAGATAGAATCTGCTTAAGAGCTAGGGCACAGCATAATGTGTTAAATTTAAAAGGGCATTTTATGCATGGTATAAGTTTAAATCGAAATTCTAAACCACTGACATCGGTTTTCTAGTCATCTTTCTTGTCTTATAATAGCTATGTACACAATTTCCAAATAAATTTTTGCTTATCCTTTTGAATTATTTTCCATATATTATTGTTAAATTTTTAAAACACTCAAAACAGAGGTCAAGGACAACGCATTCTTTTAGTTCATTTTCTTCTGAGAAAAAAAAGTTTGCAGGTCAAATTAAGCTCAAATTATTCTGTAATCACTTTTCTGAACCTTATTTTTATAATTTTCTCGCCCAACTTGCTGTTGCTTTTCTAAGATGTCTTTTTACTCTAAATATCTAAAGTGTCATTATTTACTAAATATTTGCCTTAGCACTGACCTCTGTGGTAACTCTGTTGAAAATCTTGCTATAATTTGACACAGCATTAACTACTTATGATTACTTATCTAGTACATAGGTGATATCTACCTTTCAGAAAAGCAGACAGTTCAAACACATAATCTGACAAAATTAGGATGGAGGCAACATCAGTTCTAAGAACACAGTTAAAAATCTGAATAGAATTGACGTTTCTATTAGCTAGTGTTCTTTAAAGACCACAGGCAGCACACACAATTGTAGGCGGAAACAATACATCTACAGACACTGGCAGACAGCATTATCCGCCAAATTTGGCCACAGTTTCTTAAGATAAATAACTTTTCGGTGACGTGCAGGGCTGAAATTACATAAACAGCAGAAATTACTAAGTCCTAAGCCTATGAGTTTTGTGGGTTTCAAGATTTTATGCAATCAATATTCTGACATCTATAACACCATTTTGTTTCCAAAATGCAGATGCCAGAAACATGAGATTAACATCACTTGATGACTTTTGTTCAGATTTTGAAATAAACTAAGTTTACTTCTCTGGAATAACCATTCTTGAGCCATATTTTTATTCAGGTCATTAAGACAACCATAATCATCTCCTTATAAGGAAACATTTCATTAAAAATGCTATAGAGTTGAAGCCTATTTTGAAAACCAATACTTGTAACTTGTTATAGTAATAGTTCTAAATGTCTAGGATTAAATGAAAACACCCTTAACAGTTTAATTTCAAGAATCTGTACAATAAGAATTTTAAAAAGCTGACATTGAAAAATAGCTGAATATTCTGGTAACCTCCATAAAAGAAAGTGGTATTAACTATTTACCTTCTTAATCTTTCCCTTAAAATGACCATTTTACCTAATTAAAATCTTTTAGGGAAATATCTGTCATTATAAAATGGTATTTGGAAGGCCGAAAAATCTAAATGATATGTGTATGGAAGTTCCTTGATAATTTTACCTAGATAGAACCCCAAACTGAGGCAATATTCTCTAGTGGGACTAAAATTACCTGAGAACTAATTTGTAATACTGGATATGTTTTTAAAAAACATTAGCCTCCTTTACCTCTCCTTGTGTATCAACCAAGTGCTAGTCTAAAAGTGACATTAATGAGAATTTGAAAAATAGCCAGCCCTGAATATTAATTTTTCTTAGAGAATTTCTCCTTCCTTGCACTTCCTTTGGGTAATTAAATTTTTCTTCATGTTAATTTTTTAAGAATGTTAACTTGATTGTGAGTCACATTTAGAAAATTTTGTTTAGCTAAGACTTCATTTTAGTTACTGAGATGGTTTACTGCTTTATTACGTGTAACAAACATCCTATAAATGAAGTCAACAAGCTCCTCTTCTATTAAAAAAAATCTACTTCTATCTTCTATATATTACTTGAGCAAGAGAATTTTTAAAAAATCTACTACCTACTATTTGCTGAAGAGAGAGCATTCATCAATCTCACCAGGAAAATACTTCCAGTGGTCAATACTTATTTTAAGAAAAGGTCTTTTTCAAATGAGTAGCCTGACATAAAAAATATAAAAAGATAACTTTATTAAACATATAAATTCAAGAACATTGAAGTTTGTTTTTTTAAAAGACTACAGCATAAGATGAGAGAGTAGATCAATGGTAATGGTTCATATATATACTGTACTTACCAAACAGAGCAGGTAGATGTACGGACTTCCATGTTCAAAATAACCAAATAAATGTTATATATCATTAAGCTGTTTTTATGACTACTATGACTACTAAATGAGAAACTTCTCAGGTCAATATTCTCAGACTTATTTCTCATAGGAAGTGTGATATGCTGTCATTGATATATATCATTTTGGAATATAATAATACATAAACCTCTCTCTTTTGTCCTTTCCTACTTTGCCTACTTCATTATCTCTCTTCCCATCTCAACCAAGACTCTGGTAATTAACCTCTCTGGACAAGACCAACTTAGTCAAAATAGAATATAGAGATCTGGATGGCTCTAGGCAGAGGAAAAATCTCCAATAGTAGTCTCAATTCTGTGTTCACTTTTCCTTTTAGCAGCTACCTAATTATACTGAAGATGGTGTGAAAAAAAACATTCAGAGAATAACAAAAAATTTTGGACTATCAATCATCACTTTGGTCCTGTGGCTTCCCTTTATCAACCAATGCATGCATTATTTTAAGTTTTCAACTGTAAACACACAATATTTAACAAAGCACCCAGAAACCTTGTGGAAAGCACCATGTAATTTGTAAAGTGGAGGTAGAGAAGGCAGAAAAATCAAGAGAGACCATTAAGAAAAACATGGCAATTCTCACAATAAATTCACAAAATACTTTAAAAAATGAATAAATTAAATTTAACTTTAAGTGATATCCCCCCAAACATTTTCTCATTAATTGTTTTAGTGTTCATAAAAGGAAGAAATTATGCCTCTTGAAGTGGACATTATTTTCTTAACATACAGAATGGTTAGAGCACCAGCACCAGGTTGAATCTTCCAAAAGTACACACAGCTCATAGTTCAAATAAACCAATAAAGAAAGCTTTTTGACTCACTGAATCTCTAAAACACCCATTAATTGTAAGACTTGCACTTTGAACTCCTACGTACTAGTCCAAAAATGCTCCTTTTTCTGCATATGGCAGTGACAAGTAATTAGGGAAACTAAGAGCTGATTCTCCTTGCGCAACTCTAACTCAAAGATCATGTTGTTAGTCCAAAGAACTACTCCAGGCATCTTAAGTAATCTTAATCCATATTTTAGAATCTGCCAAGAGAAGAAAAACTAAAATTTTAAAATAAATTATTCATCCTGCCCTGGTCTCTAATCAAGAACTTATGGCTATACAAAGAACTCTTTCACCCCACCTCACAATACACAACAGCAAACATTAAATGAAGAACAATAATCACAAACTCATATCTTTAAAAAAAGGATGCAACAAAGCTGCTTCTGCCGTTATTCTTGAAGCTGGATTTAGATCTAGAAGTTTATCCAGCAGGTCATAAGCTTCATCAGGTACCTCGTCCCAGCCTTCTAGATTGGTAGTATGCACATCAAAACGACCCCCACAGGCATTTCTGTTCCCTTTATACAATGAATTCCCCGACTGCTGTGCTTGAGGTGTCTGTGTGAGGTGAGAAGCTTTATGGACAGTCTTCTCCGAACAAGTTGGGTCATGAGAAGCAGGCCCTTGTATATCACTTGCTAATTTAGGAGTGTTAGATTCTTTACCTCTGAGCTTCTCACAGAGCTTTCTCAAGTCTTGTGCTGGGACTTCTTTGCTACACAATATTGACTTGCCTAAAAGAGAAAAAATACACATATTTTATATTATTTGAATAAATCAGAAGCCTCTCTCACGAGAAACATCCAAGTCCAAGCATGTACTTTGTGGATGTATTTACACTGAAGATGAGATAGAGTACCACATGCTATTTTAAGTTGTTTTGCACTACATAGTTGAAGCTCAAATCATAAAGTGAGAGACAGTAAGTACAAACCAGTGACTTACTAAAGTAAGGACTCATTTCACTCTGCCAACTTCTTTAGCTTCATTGTATCCTTCTGTAATCCTTAATCAACTGCAGCTTCCATTCCCTCTCCCCATACTAAGCTTCTATATGCTTTTGACTTCATGGTTTCCGTCTTTGCCTAGGATGCCTCACATTCCCGCATGTGCCCAGGATACTACACTTAGCTCAAAAATTGCCTCTGTGAGGTTTAACACTCTCAGAGACCTGATTATTCTAAACTTCTGTTGTATCCAACGAAGATTTCTATTACTTTTGCTATCCTATACTATAACTGATAAAACATATGTCTGTCTCGCCTACTAGACTATGAGCTCTTTAAAGATAGGGACCAACTTATTTACCTTTGAATCCCCAAAACCAAGACAATGTTTGGTACATACTGGGTTCTCAATTAACGTCTGCTGGACTGGACAAAGGCATTATTCGGCATCTCACGTAACTATTCAACTATCACATCCTGACAGATGCTTTTCTTGACCAACTTATCTGAAATAGCTGAGCCCTCTTCACTTCCTTTCCCCTTTTTCTCAATACTACTGAGTCTATTTTTTATTTTGTCCTCCTCATTAGAATTTAAGCTCTATAAGGACAGAGACGCTATAATAGTACCTAGCATATATAAAATCACTTGTTTTTTTAAACTAACAATTCTGGACCATATACACATATTTTTCTGAATCATGTTGTCCAGGAAGGGGTGGGGGTGAGACAAGCATATATATATTTCTTGAAGTTCCTCAGATAATTCCAATTGCATCTCTGATTAAGACCCATTGATCTTGGGATTGGGCTCAAGGCAGCTAAGCTACTTTTGAGGTGGGCTGACTGAAATTTTGTCCCAAAGGGGTGTTCTATATTGTGTGGTAGCACACTGACACAATCATACCCATGCACTTTGGAAAGTATTAACCATAA
This sequence comes from Pteropus alecto, assembly GCF_000325575.1. Lineage (NCBI taxonomy): Eukaryota > Metazoa > Chordata > Mammalia > Chiroptera > Pteropodidae > Pteropus > Pteropus alecto. The sequence continues at coordinate 34,852,763 of NW_006441955.1, read as the reverse complement.
TTGTGCATGGAGAATAAACACAAGGTGGGCATTTGATTTCAAGCTGTTGGCTAAAGCAAGGCTGAAGTAATTCTCAAGTGCCTCACAAAGTACACGGTATATCCCAGTCTTGAACTAGAAGAACTTTGTGGAGCTAAGGAGATGACTTCCCACGTCCAATATATGCTTATAGTAATACTACATCAGTACAGGTGTTCTGTTCATCTCTTCTCTGCTGCCCGAACCCTAAGGCATCTGACAACACACATTCTATTATCTTTGTTACTGTCGTCCTTATTACTCTGTATTATAATGAACTCTTTACTTGTTACAATAGACTAAAACCATTTAAAGCCGGCCCAAGAGCACCTGACGCTTAATAAATAATCAATTAACAAATTAAAACATATTATTATTAGTATTTATGTAATAAAGTCAAACTACAACTATAGGGAGTTAAGATTTTATCCCTTGTTCTTTTAAGATTATAAAGTTAAACTTTAACCATTGGAGAAGTGTAGCACTTTGTGCTTGATAAGATTAAATAATTATATGTATAGAAGTGATGAAAATTATTTTCTTATATAATGCAATTAATTTTTAAACAACTGAGAAATTTTCTAATACCAGAGAACTTTATGAATATAGAATGTTTGTAAAGAGAATTTCATAATAATTTATAAAGTAATTTGTCAGATATAATCAAAGACATTTGTTTTGTTCTATAATATAAAACTGTTTACCAAAAGTTTTAGCAGCTTGGATAGTTTCTTTGGATCCACGAACTGTCATAATTTGAGCCAAAGCAGTTAAATCATCACTTGCTTTATAAAATGGATATCGTCCACTAAGCAAAGAAAGGAATATGACACCTGCAGACCACATGTCAATTGCTGTAATGGAAAACAAACTTTAAAAAAAAATCCCAAATCTATAATTTTATCATCTACATCAGTAGTTTTCAACCTTTACTGTACATTCAAATCATCCTGAGCTTTAAAAAAATTCTGATGACCAGGCCTACTATTTCATTATTAGAAAACACTAAATAAATGCATATTTTATAAGATCAAAAAACTCTTAAAATAGATGTAGGGAA
>NW_006441955.1:34741207-34851625 GCF_000325575.1 Pteropus alecto | reverse complement strand
ATGCTCCTCAAAAATTATACACCATAGTAGTAAAAATGGTTCATTTTAGTGAAAAGTATTTAACATCAGAAGCTCTTTCAAATAGGTGCTAACCCTAACTTCTGCTATAGAAACTTTAATATCCAGAATTCTGACAGTTAAGATTAAGACCAGCTCAGCCTCGTGTCAAAAAAACATTTTTTTTTTTCCTTTTATGGGTATCTTTGTCCCAATTGTTGACCTCCAAGTATCACCAGATTTGCTCCCTATTTCCTTGGCCACTGTATCACCATCTGCCTTTCTTGGTTCCCTTTGTACCTCTGCCTGCTTCTTCAAAGCTTTCTCAGAGCCTCAAGTGCTGAGTGTCTCCAGAATTCCAACCTCTTCCCCTTAACACTCTCCCTGATTGGCTCATCCACTTCTTGGCTTCGACTATCATTTGTATCACAATAACACTTATCTTCCAAACCAGGTGTCCCTGAGCTTCTGATTTATTTTTATTCTGTTGGACATCTCTATCTGGATATCCTTAAAATATCTCAAACTAATTATGCCCCCAATCTTATCTTTTCCTTTAAACCAGTTGCTTCTTCTTTATTCTCCACCTTGGTGACTAGAACCCATCTAAGTCTCCCAGGCTAGGAATCTGATAAACATTCAAGATGCCTTTTCCCTCACCACCTCACACCCAAATCCTGCATCCAATTATCTAAGCTCTGCCTTTCCAATCCTTTGCTTTTCTTTTCATTCCTATTACTAATGCCCTCACTCAGGCTATCCTCTCTCACCTGGACCACTGCGGGCCACTTCTCTCCAAAATCTATACTCTCTGCACACCTGCCAGAATACATCTAGAACAAAAAGTTATTACGATCTTTTTCCCTTGATAACTTTCTAAAACCCATAGGATATAGTCCAAGCTATTTAACAAGTGTGATCTGACCTTGTCTACCTCTTTACAGGTTTATTTCTCATCATTCTTTGACTTCTGTCTTATATTCTAGCTACATTAAACTTTTATTGTTTCCTGCATGACTAGACCACGTGGTTTTTCTGCTCATGACTCAATATCAACCTCCCAACCCCCTTCTCAGAGGGTCTCTCTTCATAAACTTTCTTCTAAATCCCTTCATGTAAAGATAGTTAGAAATCCCTAAATATCTATACTCAATGGAGTATTTAATAATTATTTGAGTGTGTCCTAACGAGAGTGTAAGCAGATAGTTTCATTTTTTTGTATTGTTAGCAATACAGAATACACATAATGAATAAATGTGTTTCTTTAAAGTCCATAATCCAAGTGAATGATAGAATTCGCCTATTCGATGTTTCCTGGGTCCCAGCTCCATGACAACTTTTTCCTTTTTCGAAAATCTTTTTAACAAGATTGTTTTCACAACAACAAAAAATAATTTTAATGAAACACACAATCACATGACATCACAGAAAACATCTGAGGTATTAGGCAAACAGAAAAAATGCTGTAAGTTTTAAGTTAGCAAAGACTACTAAATACAAGTTCTTCCCCCACAAAGGTGATGTTAACAAAATCTCTGGTAAAATCATCTTGTAAATGGACAACCACAATGTGATCTATTAAAACAGTTTTTAAAAAAAGGTAACACTAGGATTAGAAACTTTTATAAACAGTATTATCTTTAAAAATGGCAATACCACATTGCTAGAACTTAAATGCAGAAAAGCTCAAATATTAGTCATAAACAGATAAAGATCATAAAATAAAATACATAAAATACACCTGGGTCAATCAATTTTACCTGAGTTCTGTATTTCTAGTGCAACATACCTGTAGTTTGATTGGGGCACTTTGTCAAGACCTCTGGTGCTCTGAATCCTGGTGTACCTGCCCGAGGGGCAACTTGTTGCCGCCTTAAGATGATGAAATAAGATTTTTCTAGTTATGTTAAAAGTTTAATTAGTTAAGACCAAAATATAACATTTATCAATTTAGTTCATAAGAAATTCTGCCTTGATACCTATGTTATTTTAAAGCAAATGATTTTTGCTTCCATGGATCCCTCTCCACCCCCTCAACTCGTTCCCAGGCCTTATTCCAGATAGGTTTTAAGGTAACTTTCAGGCAAAAAAAAAAAGAGGTAGTAGATGATAAGAGTAGATGACAATCTTTCTGGTTATTCTACATTGGCAAAAATAAAGAAAAAAACCAAAAGATTAAATCAGCAAGCAACATGTGCAAGTCTAAGATTCCTGATAAGCTATTCCTCCACCAAAATTATTTGCATGAGTGTATTTTCCAGAGCATATGCACATCAAATGAATAATATGTGACATTAGTTATCACTTGCTCTTGAAGTTATCACTTGGCATCAGTGCCTATGTAGTTCACAGAACTGTGTTATTTATTTTCACTCAAACAACTGTCCACTCAAATCGACGCAATTTCTAATCTTGTCTGGCATCATGCTGGTGATTTTATAGCACCATCAAAACAGATTACCTTGAAAGGCAAATACTGCAAACTTTATCTGTTGCATAACAGTCACAGGTCAGGTTAGCTGGGCAGGAACTGGTAGTTTTCTTCATCACACCGCTAGTCATAACTTTTGTAGAAACGGCCTTCTTTTTTGTTGCTAACTTTCTAGATAGTACATCCACAGTCTTTGACTGCTTCATAAGCTGTAAAAGAAAAGTCTCATTTTCAATTTTCATGACATTTAACATGATGCCTTCAATTGCTAATATGGCAATTGAATAGTGGATGCATAACTTTTAAAATTGCAAAATATACTACTTGACTGTAAACAAATAGTTGTCTATGAAAACATTTAAGGTCTTTTTAGGTTTTTCTGTTGAATACACATATTAAAATATACTAAATAATCCTAGTTTGGTAAATATTTGACTTACACTTTATTAGAACTTTTCTTAATATGTTACAAAAAAATTAGTTACGTTCTAGTGTCTAACTCCATTTCAGAACTGTAAACTGCACAAGTACATTGGCTAAAATCAGAGATTTAATTTGTTGCTCATGCTACTTATCTGTTACAGGATATCTTAAGTTGATTTAAAACCATTTAACATTGATGACAATTTTATAAACATTTCTAAACTATCAACTGTGTGACAGAAATGTGTCAGTTGTTGAGAATTCACGTTCTAGTCAATGAGAGAAAAGGCCTTAATGTTCCAAACATTCCATTAGAGAAAGAGTAACAATAGCTAATGAAAAATTCTATCAGGAAAGTTCAAGAAAAAAAGCTGGAGAAAATAAAAGTGTTGACTAGATGCTCAAAGCAGTTATACCTTCTGCCAAAACAAAACTCTACTTTTAAAAACTTACTGATAATAAATGCTAATTTAGCCATTCTCTAAATTCTCTTCAGTGTATGACTAATGAATGCACTTTATTAAGCTACATTACTTACTTTCACTGCAGGGCTCTCATGTGAAATGGAGCTGTGTATATTGAAATTTCTTTCTCCAAAAACAGAGCGCTGGACAGAAAGGCCTACAGATCCCTCCTACAATACCAACAAAAACAAGGAAAATAAGGATTATATCTGTAACACTTTCTGCCAGCTGTACTCTGCCATAGTTTTTAAAGAGTTAAGTGACATGAAACAAAAACAGCTGCATCCGAGTCATTCTCAGGCACCAAAACACTTCTGTGAAAGGAGAAAATAGTCTACACACAACTCTTAACACCCATACAATGTTATCGTAGTCCACAAATATATGTGTAACTAAAAAATTCAAAATCCACCTGCATGGATGTTACATTTTGCTGTGCAGCTAAAATGGAGATAGACACTTCAGAATTTTTCCCCTGAAACTAATGCTTTCTTTTAAAAAGGATAATTAATCTTAACTTTATAACATGCAGGGAAAATTTATTATTTTCCATTTCGTATATAATGTAATTTGTAATGACAAAGACATTACAAATCTACCAAGTAAATTTCAGTTTTGAAACAGTAACACAATCCATTACAAAACTTAGTTAAAATCGAATCAATTGACTATATAACAGATGTAAATAAAAAATATTTTAAATTGCAAGTATTATCCTAGTATTATACCTCCCTCTGTTGGACAAAGGAGTACATTTCTAAAACTGTGTTAGTACTTATGTGTTAGTACTTAAGAAATAAAAAAGGTAGAACCTTTCCATCTTTTCCTTGTTTAATCTGAATTTGTGTATTTGTGTAGGGCCTTTTAACAGAAGTTTTTGTGGTGGGCTGCTGATCCAGCTCCTTAGGTGCTGCTGGGCCGCTTAATGAAAACTTGTTTCCGGTGATTAGATGGGATTTATTTTGTAAACAACTTTCATGCTGAGTTTCAGACTGGACAAATTTGAGAAGCTCTATTTTCGTATCATGAGTTCCTTGAGCCAAACCAAAGTCTACCAAGGCATACCTAAGAAACAAAAGAAAGCATTTTTTACTTCTCTATAACAATTGAAGCTTGGTAACATCACAATATGTTCAAACTATATTCATATAGAAACTGCAATTCTTTGGGGATCAATTAAGAATTGATTTATAACATTCTTAAAAAAGAAAAGTAAGTTCTAAGGACAAGGTAAGGATTTAATACCTAACTAGAATTGAAAATTAAGAAAATAGGTATCTCTCACACACACACACAAAATCTTTATCTCCTTTTTCCATTGGCCTATACTGACAAAGCAGACAAGAAATGCAGAATATAATAAACAAAATCCATTCTTTTCTAATTGTGACAGATGTCATCATAGCAGATAATTTTTAATTAAATAAGATAATTTTTAATTTAAAAGAAATTAAAAATCAATTTTAAAATACGATTTAATTAAAGCTAAAGAGAAAAGTCAGGAGTAGGAAGGCCTAAGGAAAGAAGTTAGAGTACTATTCTTCTTACCACACTTATATGATCCATTGTATAAACAGCAGTATTTAAGCTTTCAATGCCTCCATGCATATAATCAGCATAAAAAATATAAACACAAAACAGTGTTGAAACAGAAAATTGGCTATCACGTGATCTAATCCCCTCATTTGCTAGAAAAAAAAAATGAGGGCCAGAGATAAGAAAAATGTGTAAGGTCAAAAAAGACTAGACCCTTTCTAAGTTTCTTTTGGCTAAGTGCCATTTCCACTGATCCATGAAAAACATCTAAGGATGTACTAATACAATTTTATCTTCTCCTATAATGTATTTTCTTTCCTCAATCACAATGAAAATCTGAAACAAAAAACCTGTGCATGGCTGCTACAGTATGTTCTATGTCTAAGAGATGGATCTCATAGCATAAATTCAATTAAGTGTAAATATTTTCTGAACTTTCTATACTTACTTTTTCAGGAGCCTATTATATAAAAAATTGCTGGGCTTTACATCACGGTGAACAATACCAAATTGATGAATGCGTTTCAAAGCTTTGAACAGATTAAACATATATTCCCGTACTTCTTGAAAGGAAAGAGAATGCAAGATGTCCTAAAATGAAGTTATGAGTAAGGTCATAATTTTTTTCAATTAAATATTCAGTTAATAAAGATTCAAGAAATATCAAAACCTACCAAAAAAGACTCATGTTCCAAATATGGCATAGCAATAACCACATGATCATTTTTTCTAAAGCAGTATTTAACTCCCATGACATTGTCTTGCCCCCTAGTGGAAAAATGCACAGTGAACTTTAGAGGAAAGGTCAAATAAACTGAAACTTTATGCTTATTTTTTTAATGCAATTTAGCAATGAATAAACAATGCTAGAAGACTAACTTAAAACTGTCATCATATAGGATAGTATACACATTTAACTGACTTGTACAAGATAAAGCTTTTTAAAAAACAAAAAAACAAAAATAGCACCAGTTATGAGATTGTAACAGTTCACACGAGATAATTATAGTTTTAACTGGAAAGGTGACAGAGTAAGAATGAAAAGATGAATAATAAGAATGAATTAACAAGATTTAGTAGCAGATAAAATAGTAATAGTGATGAATGAATTAAAAAATTGAGCATTAACTATATGCCAAGCTCTGATCTAAGCACTTCACATCTATTAACAAAGTCACTTAATCTTTATAACAACTCTATGAGAACGGTGCTATTACTTCCTACCCCTTTCCTACAGATAAGGAAATTGAGGCACAGAGAGGTTAAGGAAGATCCCCATAAAACTAGGAAGTCATGGAGCCAGGATTTGAAGCCAGGCAGTTTGCTCCAGATCTACACTCTTAATGTCACTATGTTATACTGCATCTCACAAAAGATAAAAATAGGGTAAAGTTGATTTCCATGGTTTTGAGCCTAAGTGAGCAAAACAACATGGATACCAGCCCTTTTCCTGTCTGCTCTGAGAATACTTGCCCGCAGTGCTTTTGGATGCAGCATTCACCCTGAAGTAACTTGCGGATTATAATCCTAACCTTACCCCCAAAGTTTGCTATGAAATAGCTTGCTTTTATTATTATTTTCGCATTGCTCTAGTATATTGATAGTCTTTGGAAACAAATGACATCATTCTATTTACAGCGTTCTGCTTTTAGTAGTTCGATCGCTGAAAATGTCACATCCTAGAAAATGTAGCATTCTTACATGTGATGTTAAATGAATGCTGGCAGCTAGCTGCACTTTTCTTTTTCTAAACAGGAAAAGAGTTAAAGTGATCTAGGCTTGGACTAACGTAGTGGTTGAGAAGAAAGACAGTGATGAGTTTTTAGACATTTTGGAGGTAAAATGGGCAAGACTTAGTGATGGATGTGGTTTAGGAGAGAAATGGAGAAATTAAAGATGATTACTAGGTTTGAGGATGATTCTGGCTTGAGCAACTGGTTAGATAGTACTATTTGCAGAGATGGGTAGATAAAAACAGGTTGTTGAAATAGGGTTTTTTTTTTTTCTTTTGGTAGGCAAAACAGAAAGATTAAAATTTAGTTTTTGGCATACTAACATTTGAGATGTTTATTAGGTACCCAAGTGGAAATGTCAAATAGGCAGGTATTTAAAGTCATGTGGAAAATACATGACCCTGCTTAGGCAAAAGTCTAGAGAAAAAAAGCCCAGGATCGAGCTCTGAAAAATTCCAACACTTAGGTGTCAGGTAGAAGAGGAAGAACTGAAAATGAAACACCAAAAACAGCAGGAAGAAAACAAGGAGTATGCGGCAGGAAAGAAGTCAGAATATAATGGTTCAAATCAATTACGTTAAACAGTGCCCAGAGTTCCTGTGAACAAAAAAAGGAAGTGGCAAAATGAAGTCAAAAAGTTTTAGTTTACCAGAGAGAAGAGTGGCCATAATATATGTATAGTGAAAGGGGGTGTGTGGAAGTGAAAATAGCATGTGTAGATAATTTTTGAGAAGTCTGACTGTGAAGGGAAGCAAAGAAATGATGGAACAGTTGGAAGTGGGATGGCAGTACATGGGAGATAAGAGATACTAGATCATGTCCGGATCACAATAGGAATGATCTAGCAGAGAGAAACCAATGAGAAAGACCTGCCAGAGGATTCTGTTGTTCAAAATAAAAATGAGATGAGCCCGTCCATCGCTGGGGGAGAAGTGAAATATGAGTTTCCCACATTTAAAAAAAAAATCTAGACCATGGATGCCAAGGTTTATGATTTGGCAAGAAAAGGAAAAGAAATGGTAAAAAAACAGGAAGTCAAGTTTAGCCTCGAGGGAAATCTACTAGAAAAATTAATATAAATATAACCATTTCAAGGTTAGAGGTAAAGTACTAGTAAACTGTATACAACTGACTGAAGAATGTTTAATTAATGGACAATCTCATCACTAAAAATCTTAAAAATTATATACAGCCAGTTCAATTAAAGTCTTTAAATTACCTACCCAGCTACTGTTAGGCACTGAAGTTCAGCGGCAATTCTTATAGGATGACTTGTTGGAATTAAGTGTTTTAAAGCAATTTTCTCTTCGGGTCCTACTCGTAATTGTGCTGTGGCCAAATAAACAGAGCTGAAAGTGCCTGTAAGACAATTTATTAGATTTCTTAATAACTGGTTTTTAGAAATGTTAATAAAACAATGCTAAAACTGGTCATAAAAAACTGTTTAGAACACATAAAACTAGAATCTATCATTAATATTTTAATAATAAACACAAAGAGCGAACATCCGTGAATATAACTTTTTTCAATTTTTAATAAATTCTTATCTGTCCTTAGTTCTTCAGGGGATACTATATTAATTTAACCAAAGCTCTATAGTAAATCTATTTAACTGGGTTAATATAATATATTGCCATTCTAATAAGTATTTTTCTATAATACTGTCATTTAAAATTACTTTAAGATTTGGATACAGGTCTCTTAAAAAAGTAGAAATAATAGTCTACAAAAACACCTGGATCTTTAAATTTAGCAATGAACTGAAGAGGAAAAAAAAATAAAAGATCTGGTGGTCAATTAAATTGAGAAATACTGAGTTAAAACAGTATTTTTTTTACTACAAAATTTTCCAGAGCCTTTAATGTGTTCATCATGGATAACCAAAAGGGAGTTATACACGCTACATTTCCCAAACTTATTTAAGTCTTAGAACACACTCATCCCCTTCCTCCTTCAGAAACAGTTATCAATTTGTGAGGACCTCACTGTTTTCCAGAACAAAGTTTTGAACGCTAAGTTTTGAACACTAAGTTTAAAAAAGGTAAGGAATAAGATGTAAAGATCTGCTTCATATATCCCAAATCTCTCATCTTCTAACTTCTCTGCCCCCAATCGTCAAGACTTTTCTCATTTGATCCTTCTGATTGTGAAAAGCAAGCAACGAAGTATATGGAAGTTTTTTTTACTATTTAAGCATTTCTCAACATAGCCACCAAAAAATTCTATTAACCTTTGTCTTCTCATTCCCTTCACATTTGTCTGCCAAATTCATCTTTCAATTAAAATGATCGTCAGTCTTTTCAATGGTATTTGTTAATATTTACCATCCTATAAATATTGTACAACTCCATTTTCATCATTTTGCAATCTTAGGTTTCACGTATGTTTCAAAGTACAATTCTACCTAACTGTAATAGAGAAAGGGGAAAAAGATTTGGCTTCTCTTGATCAAATCTCCCCAGCTGAATCTTAAATTTTTTACTTTTAATAATTATCATTAATAACATTACTGATATATTAATAGTTCTAATAGCATACAAGTATAAAGAGTAAAATAGTTCATTTTACTTAAATATTTATTCTGTCATTCTTTCCAGGGAAAAAAGAAAAGCTGTTACCATAATTAGTAATATAAACACAGTCTTAATGTTTTAAAAACGTGTATTTTTTAATAATAATAATGAACATCAAGATGAAACAGAAAACAGAAAAGGAAAAAAAAAACTTAAAAAGATAATAAAGTATATCCCCAAATTACCTTCTCCAATTTTGTCCTTAATCTTAAACACATTACTGAGCTGTGGTACAGCTTCATAAAGCTTCTCAATATCTTTTTTAACACCTATCAAGGAAAAAGCAATTTATAATTACAATTTATGAGAGTATATTTTATACTTTCTTAAATTAAAAAATTCAATGAAATAAATTCTAAAACATGAATAAGTTACAAATAAACAGGTATAATATGCCTTAAAGACATAAGAATAATTAAAACCCCATCAAGCTGCTATAACTCATTCACATCTCTTGAACTAAGAGAAAAAACTGATAAGTCCCAGAATCACACACCTAATTTCTACTACTCTGGAATTACTACATACTAACAGATACATTGTCATTGCCCACAGTACCACACAATCAAGAATTTAAACTTAAAAAATAACTAAACAATTTGTGCTACGATCACTAGATGGCATGAAAAGGACACAGTGCAATCTTCTTTAAAACTATTTCCTTCCCCCAAAGATATAAAATCTTACAGGCTTGGGAAAGTTTTACGTATTGCATATTCACAATATTTCTTCAAAGAGAAGGTCTACTAATGCTCTCAGGCATGTTAAAAATATTTTTAAAAAATTGTTCCCATTAACAATAGCATTCTTTATCCCTGACAGCAGATAAATTGCTACTTTTGACTAAATGTAAACTCTACAAAAACATACATTGTTAAAATAAGAAGAGGCAATTATACAAAATGCAATAAACTACTGAATACAAAAGAGAACTACGTACTTGAGTCATCAGATTTTATTTTGATATCTAGGCCAAACATCAGCTACTTTTTAAGTTATCATAATACGCTGCATAGTATAACACTTTAAGACATTTTCAAAGCACTTTCACATAGATTATCTTTTCAGATCTTCACAATAGCTCAGTGATATTGGCAGAACAGGAATTATTGCGCCGATTTTTTAAAATAAGGAAACCCTAGTTAGAGAAGTTAAATCATTTGCCCAATTTCACAGAGGTATTGCTGATAAGTCTATAGACTCATTCATTTAACAAACACTGTTTTAACAAATCCTCAGGAATGGCCATATTAAAAAAAATGAACAGATTTGGTGCAGCCCTGTTACTTTTAAGACCTTAGTATAGTGGAAGAGACAGATGTTAAAATCTCACTGTTAATATAATACAATAATTGTAATCATGGAGGAATGCATATATTACCGGGTAGAAGTGGGGAGGGAAATGAATACTACTGAAGGTTCCAAGAAGCTTCAAGTGACAGTTAAAGCTGTATTTTGAAGCACTCACCAAGTATAAAAAGTACAAGAAGGCATTTTAGGAAGAAGGAACTATATATGCAAAGACATGGAAAAGGGAGAGCGTAGGGTGGGGAGATAATGAAATTCAATGTAGTAAAGGAATGGAAAGGCAGAGAATGCAAGTGAAAGCCACAGAATTTTTTCAGCAAGAAGATGACAAGTGGGTAATTTGAGAGAGAAGAATATTAAGAGCTGGAGAATAAACAAGAGGTTTAGTCCAGTATTCTTTCCACTATATCGGCTCATTTAAGGAAATAGGAAGACTTACTTAAATTACCCTCACCTGTCTGTCTACTTCATAAGTGAACTGGAGAAGCTTCCTCATTTCAAAACAAGAGGCAATACAACAGTAATTACATGTACCAGTTTTGGAGATGGGAGAATCCCAGCCTGCTGTTAACCAGCCAGTATGACCTTCCTTGGGCATACAGTTTATCTCTGTAAGCTTAGTGTCCCCATCTATAGAAAAGGGGATAATAGGGTAATAAGAGTACCCATGCCACTGAGATACTGTGAGGATGCAATGAAATAATATAATGTAAGAGAAGCTTTTAACACAATTCCTGGGACATAGTAAATATTAAATAATAGTGGTAATTCTTATTGTTATTAACATTATTTCCTTAACGTTTTTGTTCTTATTCTCTCTGCTTGAAATCCTCTTCCTTCAGAACTTCATGTGGCTGGCTTAGCTGTCACAGTCCCCTCTGACATTCTATTTAAATTAGCGTACCTCTCATTATTCACAGCATCCTGTTTATTGTCTTCAGAATACTTATCTACTATAAAATTATCCTGTTTATTTGTTTGCTGTGTGCCCTCCCCCACTAAAATATAAATTCCACCAATACAAGTTCCCTGTCTATATAATTCAGCACAGTATATTCAACTCTACGTTAAGACAGTGCCTGGCACGTTTGTTGAATGAATGAAATATTACCATCATTATGGCCTCTCAAAGATAGCTGTAGGAAAAAAAAAAAAAGCAAAAGTTTAAGAGTTAGAGTGAAGCCAAACACAGCCGCAGCTATTTCACTATCAGCTACCCCACTACTTCACTCTAGAAATAAAAACCAAGGCCTGGGGGAAAGGCAGGCTTTCTAATAGTCACAGTTGCCACAGTCCATTAGAACCTTTCCTAATGAGTGTCAATTCCAACCAGCTTCAAATTCCAGCGTCACAGGAAAGGCACCATGAATGGATACTAAAATGCTATATTCAATAGTTCATCTGATTCTGAGATACATTTTAATGACTCTAAAATTGGGATGCAACTTACAGTTGTCCGCTAGCATCAAAACTTAAAGAACAGGTGTCAGTGACTTGCAAATCCAAGAAACCACAGAGAAGCATTCACATTTAATCCATAAGTACCAAATGGTGGTAGAGAGGAACAGTACAGGTAGTGGAGAAGAAATCAAATGTGGGCCAACTCTACCTAATTGGGCTCTTCTTGAGGACCCATTAACAATGGCTTTTAAAAAAATGGATTTCTCAAAGAAATTGTGGATCACTAATGTCAATATTGTGAGAGGGAAAACAGAACATCAATGACTGAGAATAAAAAGTGATTTAGAAAGAGATCTGAAAATTTTATTTTTTAAGTATGTTCCAGAGACATACAATTATTTGTCTAATAGGTCTAAAAAATCTTTCAATAAGTATAAAATAAAAAAATTCTAGGTGATAAAGCACTGAATCATAGTATGAAGGGCAGCATTTCTGAATAGTATATAAAATGGTGTATCTTCCATAAAATGGTGTATCTTACAATCAATGGTGGTTAGAAAGGATGAAACAGTCTAGGAACCTTCTTTGTAGTTTTTTATTATTTAATGTATTGATGAAGTATGTATGTACATATTTTTGTTGTGTATGTGATTAATAATACCAAAAGCCTTGTAGTAGAGTTGTGCTGTCCACTAGTTTTGTGCGCCTACTTAAATTTAATTTAAATTAAATTAAAAAATTAATTTCCTCAGTCACACTAGCCACACATGACAACAAAGAAAAATTTCTGTTATCACAGAAAGTTCTATTAGACAGTGCTAATATAGATAAAGCTTGGAATCTATAAAGATTTAGATTCTAATCCTATCATTAAACCATACAGTGTTCAGTTTCTTAATCTGTAAAATTGAAAAGGGGTTGGATTAGATGAACTTTACCTTCCAACTATAATAATCTATGGTTTTCCCATGAGTTGCACACTTTGGAACTTCCCTTTGTATTAAGTATGAGCTGGCAGTTAGTAGCAGAGATGCTGGTTAGCTGTTAGAAATCACCAGAAAGAAAATATATCTAATAAAATACTATAATACACAAGCCATGTGAATGACTATGTAAGCTTCATATGCTTCCACACCATTACTCACTATGTACTTACCTATCTTTACGAATCTCTAAATATGTTTATATTAAGGTTTCCTGTCACTACAGAACAATTATGACATTTTTAAACAACAGTAAAACTTCCTGACAACCAAAATGAATGCAAAACCCTCAAATTCTGAAGTGGGAGATGAGAGTAACCAGCACACAAGAGAATTCATATCAAAAGCTGGGAAATATTCCTGAAGGCAGAGACCAATATACATATTTTGACGATTGGGGGAAGACCCTGAAATGTCCACAAGCTAAAAAATTATTTAAATGTCCCCATTTTATACAGTTGGCTTTAAACAAGCAATAGCCTCCTTAACCATGCTCCCTGCTTTCACCCTTGCTGGCCTATAGTCTATCTGTAACACAGCAGCCGGAGTGATTCTATTAAAGCTAAGTCACGATATCACTATTTTGCTCAAATCTACTAATAGTTTCAGAACTTGCTCCACAGAAAAGCCAAAGATCTACCTCCTCTCCTCACACCTCTCTGACTTGACTCACATCACCCTCCCACTTCCAGTCACAATGACATCCTTGCTTATTCCTAAATGCTAGGCACACTCCCTCCCATCTCAGGGAGTGTTATCTCCTTCCCAGATAAGAGCAAAGTTCAATCCTTTACCACCTTCAAGTCTTAGTTTGAATGTTGCTACACTGAAGCCTTCTCTGACCAATAACTGATTATTACAATCCCTTCCCCTAATACTTCCTATTTCCCCTACTCTTCTACATTTTCTTTACAGCATTAATCACTTTTGAACATTTCTTTTGTCTATTTCTTTCCAATAGATTAAGGGATTGATTTTTGTCTGTTTTATACATAATTTATCCCTAGCACCCAAAAAAGTGAATGGGCATAACGGACATTTAATAAATAGTCAAATAAATGAAATGCTTTCAATTACTTACCATGGAGTAAAACTGATAGTCCAGGAATATATATCATGCCTATTCTGGGGCTACATGTATTGCCTGATTTTCACTGTCTATAACTAGGGAGACCATATAATTTAACCTAAAATGGGGCACTCTTGAGAGTAAGAGTGACAACAGGTATAAAATAGATTTGTTCCAGGCAAATCAAGATGGTATCTATAACCCATTTTAAAATCATGGGCTAAGAGCATCCATATAATACACTGAAAGCAAACCTTCCAGTTCAGTTCAACAGTATGGATAAGACATTCAGTGTATATATAGTTTATATTTTCTTTTATTGAATAGATCTTTATCCCTTGCTAAACCTGGCATATAGTAGGTACTTAAAAAAAGAAAAAAAAAAAAAAAGACTTGCTGAAAGAGTAAACATTTGGTCCAATATTATGCCAAGTACTTTTTATTGCAGCATTTTTCTTAACTTTTTCTTATTAGGAAAACAATCAGTTCAATAAGAAAAGGAAATTAAATAAATTATGGCATATTATCAATGAAACATTAGGCAGTCATCTTAAATCAAGCTGTAGAATATTTAACATACAAAACGCTCGATATATATTGCTAAGTAAAAAATGGAGACTAGAAATAAGTTAGCTATGATCCCAATTTAGTTTTTTTGAAAAAAACGTATCTCCAGAGAACAAACTGATGGTTATCAGACAGCAAGGAAGTTGGAGGGATAGGTGAAAAAGGTGAGGACATTATGAAGTACAAATTGCCAGTTATAAACATAGTCATGGGAATATAAAGTACAACACAGGGAATATAGTCAATAATAATGTAATAACTATGTATGGGGTTACGTGAGCACTAGACTCATTGGAGTGTTCACTTCATAAGTTATATAAATGTCTAATCACTATACTGTACACTGAAACTGATAAATTTTGAAACAAAATTGTTTTTATCTGTATGAACAGGAAGACTAAAGGAATATATAACAAAATGTCACCATGGTGATGCTTGGATAATATATTCTTATTTTGGCCTTTTATACTTTCTAAATTTTCTTCAATAAGCATGTGTAATTTTTATCAGAAAAAAAAAAAGTTATAAAAAGCTGATAAGTACCCCAAAGGGCCATGCTGTTCATCTATTACACTATTTTACTTTATATCCTTGCATTAAACCATTCATTCAATATTTTCAAGCACCTACTATGTGCTGGACACTGTTAAGTTCTGGGAATACAAAGATATAGAAAAAGTCCCATCATTCAACAGTTATTCCACCAAGAGAAAGTAAATTACATTGGGTCATAAGACAGTTATGTGCTTGGACCTCATCAGCTTTACTCTCCTTACTGAAGTTACGTTTTTAATATAACCTTAGCTTTTATTCGGGGAATGAAAGAGACAATATCTCAGTATGTTTTATAAATTATCAAAGGTACTGTTTATAATGTTCAATGTTCTAGTACATAAAAGCCATAAAACTTTAGAAGTTTAAAGTTCACCCCACTCTATTTCCCAGATTTTCAGAGGCACATTAAAATAGTAGCTTTACCTTGAACATAATGCCAGAATCAAGTCAGATTCATCCATTTATACTGTGCCTAATGCACAACATACGTCAAGACCTATATGAGATACTGCCTTTAAGGAGCTCTTGGTATAACTGAAGAGACAAAATACACAGAGTACTAAACAATACAAGAATAATACAATGACTGTGTTACTGTATTACGTGTCCAATGACCATGAGAAACAGGTAACTGCAAGAAAAATGAAAGGGAAGAGAAACAGCATCCATGAAATTGGATGAAGGTGGCATCGTAAGAAAAGTGGCGTTTTAACTTTGCATTTGTGAACACAAAATGCAATACACACAGAACGTATTGAACTGTACATGTGAAATCCGTACGATTTACCAATGTCATCCCAATAAGTTTAACTAAAAAAAATTAAAATAAAATAAGATTATTCTAGTAGCAGTGTACAAGATTAACGGGAGGAAGAAAAAAGTGAAAGCAGGCAGTTTAGTTTAGGTAAGAAACTTGTAATTCAGAAGCAAAGTGTAAGGGAATGAATTAATGTGGTGGAAGTGGGAATGAGAGGAAGAGGCAAAGCCACACATTGAAAAAAAGAAAAGGTTGCTTGACAGGATATGGAAAGCAAATACAAAGCATAAATTGAAAACAACTCTGAAGTTTTAAGTATAGGTAAATGTAATAATAGTGGCTTTTATTACCAAAAATAGGGATATCAGGAAGAGTACTCATTTTGACACCAAAGATGAGTTTAATTTTAGTTAGAAAGCAAAAGCATGTGTCATATTTTTCTAGAGTGGGGTTAAAGTTTATTTTGTGGTATATTAAGTATATATTACAGACAAAAGGTCAAAATTAATATCCTTTAGGCAAGCACTACATATGTTTATTAAGACAACGATGAAAACGATTTAGCTACCTTTTAAGAAAAAATAGTCAATTGGGACTCCTCTAACCAATATTTATCAAATACCTACTATGTACCAGGGACTGTGCTAGACAGTGCACATTTTAGTGTACAAGATCAGGTACTGTTTGACCCTTTCCTTCTCACTTTTAGGGTCAAACAACACTTCATGATGTACACTGTAATATAGTGTTGTATTACTGCTATAAACATTTCATTTATTTTGTCACTGAATACTGCCTTTGGATACTTAAGTGAAAATCTCTCCCATGTCAATTTCTAAATCCAAGCTTAATGCAATATGGTGAGGAGACATAAGAACATAGGTGCAGGAGTACAGAACTTCTGGTCTGGGTATCAACAAACTGTGTTCTTAAACAATCACTAATATTTAGACCTTAGCAACTTCATCTGTAAAATGGCGTGTTTGGACTACAATCCTCCTAAAATGCAATCCAGTCCTAAATCTAGATCTTAGGAAGCTTTACTGATTTGTAAACGTGCTTTTATTTATACATACAACTCACTTTAAGATTCAGTAAATTTTTTTAAATAATCGAAATTACAGAATTGTTGCATGTACATCTTTGGAATTAAACACATACCTGGTGGTTTAAAATTCTGCTCATGTTTTTTTAACGAGCCATCGGTCTGCAACCCCTCACGCAGGGGAGGAAATGCCATAGGTTCGTCCACCTGAATTCCTAAAGACGCCTCCATCACAAAACAACTGGGATGCAAAATGCCAGCTAAGGGGTCATGTCCACAGAGGAGCAAGGCAGCTGTGAAAATTAGAATACTGGAGAAGATGAGAAATTTAAATCACTCACTGAACCAAGCATTAAAATATGCCACTGCCCTCAAAGGGGCAAACATTTTAAAACGCACCGTATGCTCAAATCCCCAAAGGAGAAAAACGGTGGGCCATTTCTAAGGATTCCATTTGCTTCACTTTTACCTTCCAGAAATATGGGCAGTAAGCTGGAGGTAAATTCCTAGTCAGGGTGCAGGGCACGGTGCCCCGGGACCGACCTTGCCCCGGGGTCAGACGTCTGGCGAATGGGGAGTGGGAGGGAGACCTCAGTGAGGAGAGCAGTTTGACCTGAGAAAGAGGACTTGAGGAAATCGCTTGACTAGTGAGAGGGAGCGCCAGGAAGCTCGTCCAAGGCCCCACGCAAGTTGCTGGAGAATTGATACCATATTGGCCGCGAGGGCCGGAAGGAAAAAGGGAAGAGGGAATGAATGGGATCCCTTGGGGAGCGCGGGCCGCGAGCAGAGTGGGGAAGGCCCTTCCTCCCTCAGATCCGAGACCGAACGGGATGATTAGTGCGCAGGCGCACGACTTTCCCGCCGTAGGCCAGCGGGATCTTAAAAGGATCGGCAGTATTACGCTGAGACAAGATCGAAGTCACGATCCAGAATTCGTTTCTAATCCCTCACAATCCCGCGCCATGGAACAAACCGTCGGAAACTCACGGTTTAAGGGAAAACGACTTCTGTGGCTCCCGAGATGCCTAGGTCGGCCGCCTCCAAGAGCGGCCCACCTACCGAGTCTGCCAAATGCGCCTGCGCAACACTTCCCGCCTCGCTGCTTCTAGTTGCTCATGCGCACTGCAAAGCCGTCGGCGCAGCGGAATACTCTCTTGGGCGCTTGCGCAAGGACGTTGGGTTTCTCCCCCAAGGCCTTGGCTACCCCAAGCGGTTACAGAAATAAAGCCCGGGAATAATCTTTTACTAGGAAAAAGAGTGAACCATAAGGTTAAGGATCCAACACAATTTTCAGGAAAGAAGATAATTCAGAAACAAGAAGTCTCAGATCTTGGATTCTTAATACATCCCGATGTATTCTGGCCACAAAAGACATTGAGCACTCTCGGTTAAAGACTCACTTTGACTCCCTATTTTTACTTCTTTTTGTTGAGTGCCCTACCTCTCCCTTAAAAACGAGGAAAAAAATGCAATTTCTGGTTGGCTATGGTTTTATTCGCAGAAATGAGCACGGTGGCATTCAGTCAATCAGTCTGTATTTATTGAGCCCTTGGCTAAAAGTTAGGTTTCTGGGCTTACAGAGGTGAACACAACAGAAACACACACACACACACACACACACTATGAAGCTAAATTCCAGTGAGGCAATGACAATCAACAAACAAATAAATGGACAGTCTTTCAGATATTCATTAGTGCTCCGAAGGAAGTAGGTGATAGTAGGAACAAGGCACTATGATGAGAGCCTATAGGGATAAAGATTACCAAGTAAAGGATAGAACAAGTGCAGAGTTAGGAATAAGCTTGGTATGTTTAAAGGGCGAAAACTTTCAGAGAACATCGACATCAGGCAAGACCACTTTGTGACCACGGTGGATCAAGACAAAACTAAAATCACTTTGTAATCATGTCTGAACATGATGTAAGGCAGTTGTAAACAAAAGTCCAGAGATACCGTCTTTAAAAAGAAATTTAAAGAGAGTTTATTCAGATAATGATTTGCAAACCAGGAAACATAGCCCTTGAGTATGAACCTAGAATATGTTCCAAAATGGAGGGGTTAGAGTAGGGTTTATAAAAGCAAGAGTTGCAAGGAGCTGTAGATCAAAGAGATGGGTTGCTAGGGGAAACGAGACCATAAATTACATCATTTGTTTTCTGATTGGTGGGGGCAACTGGACTTTCAATGGTTGGCTGACTTAGTGATCAAGCAAATGGGGTTGTAGGTGAGAACAGTGGGTACTATATGATTATTTATCAAGTCCTAGTTTCAGCCCAAGCCTGTAAAACAAAAAAGCTGTCATTGATCATGCAATCATGGTATAGGGAGTATTATTTAAAAACAACAAAAGGAATAAAATTTATCAAACAGTACAATCAGCAAGAGTGGGGCTGCTGGCTCTGCAGGCAGTTCTGGAGCCCAAAAGGGTGAAGTTATGTTCTGCAAGCAGCTTCAGAGCTCAAGCTGTAAAAATCCAAATATCGGGTCACAAATTATGAAATTAAAATTCTTATAAGTCCTCAAAGTGATTGTAATGATGCACCATGGATTATTTGGGAGATAAGATGGAAAGGGTTTAGGAAGGTGATAAATTGATCAATTGATAGATAAAAAGTGCTGGAAACGATGAATTGGAACTCTCTCTGTAATCTAAGAATTGGCATAGTGGAGGTATTAGGCTGAGTTAGAAGGACAGAAGTAGTAGATGGTGCATGGAGTAGTGAGAACTGGGATTTCAGAGATTAGAACATTCCAGAGGGTAGTTAAATTTGTTGGAAGAAAGATCTGTTTTGATATGAAAAGAGCAGACTATTCTGACTCCAATTTTAGAGCTTCTGAAGCACTATTCTAGAACATTGGTTCTCAACCTTGCTTGCATATTAGGATTACTCAAGAAGCTGTCACAAATCCTGAAGCCCAGACTGTACTTCAGAAATGTTACATCAGAATTTCTGGGGATGAGATCCAAGGATCAGATTTTTTTAAAACTCTTTCATATGACTCTAATGTGCAACAGGGGTGAAAAACACTGATTTAGAAGTTGTCACATTCATCTATAAAGCATGTTATCATCATTCTTGCCATAGTTATTTTCCTCCATTTAACATATATTTACTTGTATAGTTAACTTTTTCTTTGTATCTTTTCTATTAAGTGCATAGTAACTACTTATTTGAATGACTGAATCTTGTTTCCCAAATTGTTTATAAGGTTTATACTAGCTATGTAACCTGGATGAGTTATTCAATACCTCTGACAATCTATTTCAAAAATCTAAAATCAACAAAATACTTGCTTAATTGTGCTGGGGAATTGAACTTGGTAAAGTGAGATAAGAGACCTAAAGTGCTTAGCCTAGTAGACTTGATATTCTTAGCTCATTTAATTTATAGAAGGCATTTTTTTCCTTTCCCTATGTACTATCCCTAGAGAGTCAATAAATGGCTTTGGGATTAATGAATAATGAGAATTTAGGTTTTAAATGATTAGCTGCACTTATATCTCCAGGAGCAGATTGGAGATGGGTTGATTGTTGAATTAATAATTGTTACTTAGGGATGGTGATAACTACATAACACTAAGTTTTTCTTAGGGTCAGGCCAATGCCTTCACTATTTTTCCTTCACAGGATGCTTATTCTGCCTCTATGGGTGTGTGCGTGTGTGTTTCTTGTTTTTGTCTTTTGTTTCTATCTACGCATCCTCTGAGGTCAGTAAAGTTTCCATTTCTCTAAATATCTCAGCCCAGGAGCCTGTCCCTCCCCTAATTCATGGTTAACTCCTTAGAGACCAACTACAAGTAATTTTATCACTTGCTGTTTCGTTTTCTAATTAACCGTATTGAACAATTTAGTTTCTTATTAAATATATTGTCGTGTTCTTTGAACTACAACCCCACTTCTGTGCATTTCACATTCAACTAGACTGTAATCTTGTGGAGAAGGACCTTGTTCTTTAAAGATTTCTTTTATTCTTCATAGTACTTAGTTCAGTGCTAGCCATAGAATAAGTGTTTTATTAATGCTTAGTATCTTTTTGCATTCATCGACATTGCACAGAATTTTTTATTCTATCTAGTTGATTAATTTTTTGAGGAGGGAAGTTGTTCATTCAATAGACAGTTGTCTCTTTCTTCTACTTCCAAAGGAGACAATTACAGATTACCAAGAAGGGGAAAAAGATTTGGAGACTGACAAAAGACAGAAGCAGAAACCAATGGGTGTAGGAATCTGAAAGTAGTCTTATTTTAAAAAAATAAGAAAGCTCTGCAATGGTTTTAGACACTGATATCAGAACAGGGTGGTATTAGAGCCTTCTGTGGTCTCAAGCAATGCCATAGAAAAGATAATGAATATGTAAAGTAATGATTTTGAATCTTCATCTTCAAAAGAAAGAGATGGAAGGGCAATAAAAAAAAGAGAAAGTAGAAGAAGAAAATGGAATCAAAATGTGAAATACAGACCACTTTGCTCACTTCAGTCTTATTATCCTAGATGTTCTGTGGGGAAGGGAAAAAGTAGATGAGGGAGGGGATAGAGTCCTTCAAATGGGGATGAAGACAGAGGTTGGTAGGTCCTGTCCACTGGACGGAGAAGTGGAAGACAAGTGGAGATAAGACTGAGCAGTGCTTATTGGAAGACTGGCTCCCAGTCTTGGCAAGATGCCCATCCCTGTCGGCACTGTTGCAGGGACCCATGAGTACCTTGTCACTAACAAATGGCCTTCTTAGTGCTTTGGTGCTGCATAAGACACATCTGTGGACCTTTGCATGATCCTGCAAGGGTTAGAGGGGATGCAGAGAATGCATTTGCTACCATCTCAGCAGAATGGTGGCTCAGAGGTAAATTAAATTGATTCAGATAAATAGTGGTTTAAAAAAAACACACACAACAACAAAAAAACAGCTGGGTTGGTTGTTAAACTTGCTTGACAAGTTCACACAATTGTAGACAAGTTAGGACTTTTAATTATACTTTTTATGTCTTCAAACTTGTGCACTTTCTGATGAAATGAGTGAGTTAAAGAGACAATTAGCCATTCTCTACCTGGATGGGGCCTGATGTACCATATGGCCCCAAATCCTCTTGTTAAAAATCCCTAACTTGTCCTGAAGCCGTTGTCAGCAGAACTCTTCACACCCCTCTACCCTTTAACGCAGCACTCTCTCAAAATCTTTTATTCTTAATTGCCTACGACAGCAGAAATTTTCATTTGACAAATAAAGAATTATTTAGTGTTGTTCTCCAAAGTGGCTAGAAGTGAATTCTACAGTGGCAGAATCACATAGTCTGGGTGAAAGAAAAAGCTTTATTGGGAGATATTATTAACTAAAAGTTAGCAAAAGAAGCCATGAACGTGTTGTTGCCAGTGAGATTGTGGGTCTGTGCTGCAGCAAAGGTTTTCCTGCTGTCCTATTGTTCTTTCGTATGCTGGGGTCCCCAACCCCTGGGCCACAGACCAGTACTGTCCCATGGCCTGTCAGGAATGGACAACACAGCAGGAGGTGAGCGGTGAGGGAGTGTGTGAAGCTTCATCTGTATTTGTACCCACTCCCTAGCACTAGCATCACCGCCTCAGCTCCACCTCAGATCATCAAGCATTAGACTCCTGTAGGAGCACCAGTCCCTGGTGCCAAAAAAGTTGGGGACTGCTATATTGGGAACTCATGAAAACAATTTTATTGGTAGGGTTCAAGCTACTTGGGCGCCAGGTGATCTGTATTTATGTGCTAAGTGATTACAGACAACTCATCTTGGGAAAACCAGGTGCTTAGCAAGTACAGACCTTGGGCCTGTGGAAGTTTGAGTTGGGTATAGCCTGTCTCTCTAGGAAAAGCAGGGAGTCCCTGGTTGGTTGTATAAACAATGTAGAATAAGTTCTCAGTACAACTTTCAAATAATTCTGTTCATCTCTCTCTCTCTGTGGAGGCACGTGCTCATGGATGGAAAGAAGGAACGAAAAAAGGAAGGCAGTAAAGAAGGAAGGAAAGAAGAGAGGAAAGAATGTCTATGTACAAAAAGAAAATTTGTTGCAAGTCTTTTTCCCTCCCCACTTTTTATTTTTACCTCCACTATTAAGCTGAGGCATTCTCTTAGACACTCTCTCAAGAGAGACAACCTAGAATAAAGATAAAGCAAATACATAGATTTTTGAATATAAACAGAAAATTTATCTTAGGGCAATTACTGTAGGCTGAATGATTATATCCCCACCTCCCTAAATTCACATGATGTTGAAATCCTAATGCCAATGTGATGGTATTAGGAGGTGGGGGCCTTTGGGATTTGATTAAGTCATGAGGTTGTAGCCTCATGAATAGGATTAGTGCCTTTATAAAAGAGACCCCAAAGAGCTGCCTCACCCCTTCTGCCAGGTCAGGATACAGCAAGAAGATAGCCATGTATGCACCAGGAAGCATCTTCTCACCAGACACCCAGTCTGTGTCTGCTTTGATCTTGAACTTTTCAGTCTCCAGAACTGTGAAAAATAAATGTTTGTTTTTTAAGTCACTTGATCTATGGTATTTTTGTTATACCTTTTTGTGCTGGCTGGAAAATTACTGCTTGGCTATTGCCCATGGGAACATAACATTCTAACAATAAGCTTTCTGCTTCTGTACCCCGACTTGCACAACCTACCTGTGGGTTGACAGTTAGTAAAGAGAAGAAAAATAGACTTTTGTGTTAAGACAGAATGAGGAATGGGATTTAGGGCTTAAAAACCCTGTACCTCTACATTTCGGGGCTGCTTAATTTGGGGTCTGTGTACTTCTGGCAGACCCAGCTGGCTGAATAAAGAGTGTGTTTCCTATAACTCACTGATTTCTGGTGGTCTGTGTGTCTTTCGGGGGCTGGTGGCCACAACACCTGCCTGAATGAACTAAAGCAGAAATGGTCAGGTAAATGAAATAAACTCTCACCTTATAAAACAAAATCCTAGACATTCGTTGTAAAATATGCATAGGCCAAAACATTTAGAGCTTCATGGTGGATAACATTTATTTTAAAAATAAAAATATAAATTATTTAAAAGTCAAAAAGCTGTTCATGAATAAATTTTGAAACTGCAATGAAACAGCAAGGGATTTTGAAATACACAAATGTCTGCGAATGAAGTTCAGCTTCTCCATCAGTAATGTGGGAGATAAAAATAACTGCCATGCAGGGTTATTATATACAGATTAAATAATAAAATATTTAAAGCTTCTGGTAGAGCTCAGAAGCTTTAATAGATTTATTTATTTAAATTGATTTGTTCATTTAATAAAAAGCTTCTCACACTTGGTGTACCTAGCAATAGGATAGGTCCCGTCATATGGCAATGACTAAGAAGAGGACTCCTCCTTTAAGTAGACTGAAGTCTATCTAGGTGTTGAAATGGACAGTTTTTATATTCATCCTTCACAACCTATCTCTAAGCCTATCTTTCTCAGGTAAGCCTCACCAAATGAATAGGTTACGTCTCCAGGTAAACATTTCCATAGCATCCTATATTCCTTCTTTTAGCACATTTTGTTATAGTTGCTTGTTAATGTCAATCTTCTTCATTAGACTTGTTATCTCTATTACAGTATGGACAGAGTCTGTCTGGAACATGCACTGTGAAGGTGGACTGCCAGGGTGACCACAGGCAAGTTACTTATTCTCTATGGATTCAGTTATTTCATTGATACAATGACAATAGTATGAGTATCTACTTCACAGAGTTGTTATTCAGGTCAATAAATTAATAAATGTATATCATTCAGAACAGTGCCTGGTACATGTGAATGTTAGGATGACAACACTGATGAGGAGATTCCCTAGCATAGCACTTGACTTGTATTAACTAGGTCAGTAACTGTTTGTTGAATGTTATCGAATTTGTCAAATAAATAAATGAGTAAAATGAAATAAGTGCACAGGAAAGGGAGTTATTAACTCTGAGTCAGGGAACTTTTTCTGGAAAAAATTGAAGTCCAAGCTGGGTTTTGAAAAATTAATAGGAATTCACCAGGTGAAGGAAGAAGCATGCCCTTAGGTATTCTAAGAGGGCTGAAACAGACAAATGTGTTCAGGAAAATATAAGTTGTTTTCTGCACAAATAGAGAAAGGTTGGTAGAAAATGAGCTAGGGAGTAAACAGGCTTCTCATCATAAACCCTTTGTTTATGATGTTCTAAAAATGAGCGTGATAGAGAGCTAAAAAACAGTGTTAAATGAGGGAGAGAGAAAATAAACTTGAGTTTTATTGAAATCACTTTGGGAAGAATATAGAAAATAAACTATAGGAAGAAGAGACTATAACCTGGATGAGCTTTTCAATAAATGTTTAGAGAGCAAATGAGAGTGAGAACTTGAAATAGATGACCTGAAATGGTCTTTTTTTGGAAAAGCTTCAATTTTTTTGAGTTTACTTCTACATGGGGCTTTATGCCACATACAAGCCATTTCTATTTTGTGTTTATATCTCCTAGATAGATGCTGAAAGGAGAGCAAGCATCTAGTTTGTTTATAAACTAAAAGGTTTACAAGAAAGCAAAAGTAGTTTTTTTTTCCCCTGAAACCCTGCTTTCATCATTGCTGATGTGACCACAAGAATGTAGCTTCTAGTATTGCCAAACATGGTGTCCTTTGCAAGAGAAAACAGCTGAAGCAATCATAACTAGGTCAGTGATTCTAATGAGTGTGTGTAGGAACAAATTAGTCAATGAAGAATACATCTCTTCTTCTGGTGTAGCCATTATTAGGAGAGGTGAATTAGCGAGTAGTGGGTCTTTGTTGGGGATAGCGGGGTGGGGAATGGAACAGCCTGAACCCTGGACACAGGAGGAGATTCCTATGTGTATCTTCCTTGTGTAGGTGATGGATTGAGACTTGATTCTGCCTTTTTTGGCTTCCCCAAAGATGAGAGTCAGCAGCAAAGTCAGGGGCCAAAAAGGGTTATTAACATTGTAGTTGCCTCTAGACACATCTCTCTTATGAGAAAACACCCAAAACGAGAGAGTGTGCTGCTCTGGGGTTAATAGTGGGAGTATGAACAGAAGAGATAGTCCCTGTATACAAGGTGTAGGCTCACAACAAGAGTCTGACAGCAGGTGGCACTACTTTTTTTTTTTTTTGACTGTTCTTTGAATAAATAGGCCTGTTTGTTTCTAAGAATATGGTGGATAGTTGAGAGAGAATAAGAGTAAGTGGTTCCAATCTTTTCCTCAGGGTTCAGCTGTAATTGAGGTAAGTGGATAATATTTAAGCTTAGTCTTGCATTAGAATAGTGAGGGAAATGAGCATTTATAGGTAAAAGAACACAGTACTGCCACTGTGGGATGTAAATTCTAGTGGCCAAACAGGGGACTTTCCTCCTATCCTGGCATTCTGAACAGAAATTTGGAAAGTTCAATAGCAGTGCTATAAGGGAAAGCCTCCAAGAATTCCCTCTCAATCCCATTTGATGTAAATTTTGAATTATTGGTATAATGAGAAGAGAAGGGGTTACATTTAATGGACACTGCCATTGGCATTGACTTGGGTACAGTAATAAGATCTTTATGTGTTATCTCATTAATACTTTTAAATATTAGACCTATTTTATAAACCAAGAAAATGAGCTTTAGAAAAGCTCATTTAGAAAATGAGCTTAAGTAAATTGTTGACAAAAACAAGCCAGTAAATGGTGGAACTAGAATTTGAATCCAGGACTCTTTGATTACAAAGGTCTTGTTTTATATTAGACCTTCTAAATTTATATTTTAAAATTTATATCATATTTATATATTTTGTAAAAAATGTTTATCGTGGTAAAATACACATAACTTTAACTACCTTAATTATTTCTAAGTGTGTAGTATTAAGTACATTCACATTGTTGTACAGCAGTCATCACCTCCATCTCTAGAACTCTTTTCATCTTGTAAAACAGAAACTCCTTATTAAATAATAATTCCATATTCCCTGCTACGCCAGCCCTTGGCAATCACCATTCTATTTTATGCTGCTATGAATTTGACTCTAGGTACCATATGTAAGTGGAATCATATAGTATTTGTTTGCTTGTGCCTGTCTTATTTTATTTACATAATGACCTCAAGGTTCATCTATGTTGGACATATGCCAGAATTTCCTTCCTTTTTGAGGCTGAATTATACAGCAGTTCCCCTTATTCATGGGAGATACATTCCAAGAACCCCAGTGGATGCCTGAAACTGCAGATAATATCGAACCCTATATACAAGTATACTATGTTTTTTTCTATACATACATACACTTTATGACTCCTCTCCAGCACATCCCCATTGCCAGCATCACTATTCTTGCACTTTGGGACCATTACTAAGTAAATAAAAGTTACTTGAACACAAGCACTATGATACTGTGACAGTCGATCTGATAACCGAGATGGCTACTAAGTGACTAACAGGCAGGCAGCATATACAGTGCAGATATGCTGGACAAATGGATGATTCGTGTCCTGGGTGGGATGGAGCTGGATGGCATGAGATTTCAGCACGCTACTCAGAAAGGCACACAATTTAAAACTTATAAATTATTTACTTCTAAAATTTTTCATTTAATATTTCTAGACTGCAGTTGACTAAGAGCAACTGAAACCGCAGAAAGCCAAATGGCAGATAAGGGGGGACTACTGTATGTCATTTTATGCATATACCACATTTTGATCCTCCATTCATCTGTCAGTGGATACTTAGGTTGCTTCCACATTTTAGCTATTGCACATAATGCTGCTATGAACATGGGTGTATAAATATTTCTCTCAGACCCTTCTTTCAATTCTTTAGAGGTGTATACCCATAAATGAAATTGCTGCATCATATAGTAATTCTATTTTTAATTTTTTGAGGAATCCTCATACAGTTATCCACAGAAGCTGTGTCATTTTACATTCCCACCAACAGTGCACAAGGGTTCTAATTTCACCACACCTTGCTAACATCTATTATTTTCTTTTTCTTTCTTTCTTTCCTTCCTTCCTTCCTTCCTTCCTTCCTTCCTTCCTTCTTTCCTTCCTTCCTTTCTTTTTCTTTCTTTCTTTTTCTTTTTCTTTTTTTTTTAAAGAAGCTATCCTAATGGGATAAAGTGGCATCATTGTCATTTAGATTTGCATTTTCCTAATGATTAGCAACCTTGATCATCTTTTCAAGTTCTTGTTGGCCATTTCTTCATTTTCTTTGAAAAAATGTCATTCAAGCCCTTTGCCCATTTTTAAATTGGATTTTGTCGTTGGGTTTTAGGAATTCTCTATACATTCTGGATATAACCCCTTATCAGATATATGATTTACAAATATTTTCTTCTATTCTGTAGGCTACCTTTTTATTCTGTTGAGAGTATCTTTTGATGCATAAAAGTTTTTCATTTTCATGAAATCCAACTTATCTACTTTTGCTTTTGTTGCCTATGCCTTTGGTGTTGTATACAAGAAATTATTGCCAAATCTAATGTCGTGAAAATTTTGACTTTGTTTTTCTTCTAAGATACACATAGTTTTAGATTATATGTTTAGGTTTTTGATCCATTTTGAGTTAATTTTTGTAAATGATGTTAGTCAAGCATCCCAGCTTCACTCTTGCATGTGGATATCCAGTTTTTCCAGTAGACCTCAACTATATTTTTAAAAAAGTTTTGTTCAACATATCTAGCAAATAAATGGCTCAGATTAAATTTAATTTGAAATTCAACTTGAAAGTATAAGTAATGGCATGTGCTATTAGTGGAAAGAAGATACTGATTTTTCTTCTATTGTTTTATAGCATAGTTTAAAGAGACACAAAATTCTCAGGATTAAGTAAAAGCAAACAGAAATGGAAGCCAAGCTATTTAGTATAATAATTATATATCTATCTTGTTGTCTTACCTATCTGTTCATCAATGCATTTTGTGGTACTTGTAGGGTAATTGTAGCCCAGTTTCAAAATTAAAAACATGAAGGGTGGGAAACTCTGTAAGAAATCTATGGAAATCTACCAAGGGAGAAAGATATGTATATGATGAAATAAACATTCTATACTTGCAATGATTGCAACTTACAAAGATAACAAATATCATATTTTTCCTCTCAAACATACAAACTTCAAACACTCTGGAATAAATCTTGTTCTCATTACTAAAATTTAGAGACACTCACACAACCAAAGTCATATTTTTAAAATTTAAACACAAACTTCTGAAAGCTGAGATATTCTTTACATTCACAGGGCTCCAATATAAAGTAAAACACTATTAGGACTGGGAGGTCAAAAAGCAAATGCTGTGATGTGTCAAGTTTTATCTCCAGGGACTGAGACTTGCTAGCATCTGGTACCACTCTGAAATGGGCTGACAACTTCAGTTCAGCCATTAGTGGGGAAAATATCCATAATAATGAAGTCATAATGATTTGACTTCCAATTGCTCGTTATCTTTAAATAAAATGATTTAAGATTTTGAAAAATCCCTAGAAATTCCAAGTTCATGGCCTTTGTCTTGATGCCCTTTTGCTGGAAAAGAAACAAGCTGGAGAGTGAATTTTAAGATTATTATTAGTCAACTTTTACTTTAAAAACTTAAAAATGTAAATGTCCATAATTTTAAAGACAATTTATCAAAATGTAGTTTAATATAGCAATGTTAATTGGAGTTCAATGCTAGTTATTTTTCAGATTCAGAACTGTCTTCTCTGTTTTAGGTTTTAAATACCAAATTTTATCCCAAAGAAGAATTTTACAGTTACATTGTGAATCCCTGCTCCTCCCCCAAAATAACAAACTAAGATTTAAAATGGAGGCACAGGCACAATTTACTCTGAAGCTTTAAACACAATGGAAAACTTAACTCTCAAAAATTTGATATCGGAACATCAGGGATCTGTGAACTAGATATTGTAGGCCAAATCTAGTTTGCTGCCTAACTTTGTACATAGAGGAGGCTAAGAGTAGATTTTGCATTTTTAAATTATTGGAAAAAATCTTTTAAGAATATTTTGTGACACATGAAGTTTATATGAAACCAGACATTAGTGTCCATAAATAAAATTTTATTGAAACACAGCCATGCTCATCTGTTTATATGTTGTTTATAGCTGCTTTTGCCCTACCATGGCAGGGTTGAGTGGTTGCCGTCAAGATGTGTGGCCCCAAAAGCTAAAATATTTACTACCTTCCCCTTTAAGGAAAAAGTTGGCCAACTTCTGGATCATCATAAAGGCAGCTTGCATTGTGGCATGAACATACAAATTAAACAAATGTCACTAAGGAGTGCAGAATAAATTTTTACCGTACATTAAATCAGCTATTTAATATGGAGAAAGAAAGGACACAAATATTTTAGCATTGTTAATTATGACAGTTAAGAATTGCCACTAGTGCTTTCTAATGGGAGGTTTTTGTTTTTTGTTTTTTTTTTCCTTGACAAGCGATCTCCAATCCACCCTCTCCATGGGAAAAAAATACAGAAGACAGAGTTGGAGGAAATATGGCATAAATCCATATGCTGAAGTCTTTGCTAACAGCATGACAATGCATGGACAGAGACTTTGTGTTTAATTTTGATATGAGGAGGGAGAGGCCAGCAAATATCCAGTGCCTTTTTTGACGTAAAGGCAAAAATTCAATGAATCTTTCTTTCCTATGCTTACATAGCTGAGAATGGGTTGGAGTGAGCCAGTAAAATTAGTTTGACATCTTTCAATAACAACAATTGTAATCTTTCTTATCAGTTCAAGTCCTACTTATGTTATTATTCATCAGTTCTAAAACATTCTCTCTCACTAGCTCCATGAAATGGTTAGAGGAGCATATGTGTCTTACAATTTGGAGCAAATTAAAATAAGTTACATCATAAACTTTTTTTGAGAGTTTTTATGATACCTCTTTAGGAAGCCAGAAGTGCCTCTGTTCATTATAACACCAGGGTTATATCCTCACTGTCTACAAATATCTCCTTTAGCCTTCCCTCAAAAAGAGGGTAACTAGGATTTCAGAATATGTTATAGGGAGCTAAAGAGGACCCCTTGCCTACTAGCCATTTCTACAGAGGTTGAGCTATATGTTTTAAGAGTATATAGTCACCATCTCTTCTAGTCATCAAAGAGCTAAGAGAGTGGCTGAGGGTGACAATCAAAAATTTAAAAAAGGAGAAAATAGAGGCCCAGAAATAAGGATGGTTGGTGCCTTCTTACATGTGCCATGATAAAGCATAACATTGCAAATAAATAGCAGTCTTACCAACAAATATTCAAATAAAAAACCAATATATTAAAATTTTAGATACTACAAGCAGAAAACAATTGATTCTATAAACATTTATCTTCTATATAGCAAGAAATCACATCTCTGTGATCTAGGTTCCACTATCAATATTTCTGGTCAGATGTAGCACATCTGGAACTTGTCAAAGTGAGTTAACTTTACAAGATAGTTCCTTGTAGCAAGACCCCTGGCCAACGCGTTCTTTCCACCACATTTCCACTGTAGTTTACCCATGGATAGTCACCATAAATATTGAAAATGAAGAATAAGTTTCCTTAAACTTTACATTTTGCTGAAACAAAGTGAGTAGTTTATTGCAAAATTGGTCTAACAACCAGCCTTCCAAATTTATCCCTTTTTCTTTTTTTTTTTAAGTAAACTTTGAGTAGGCGGTTACAGAAATGAATGTGTTCACGGGATATGCCCACTTCCCTCTTCCATGCCACCTTGCTATCATTTTATATTTGCTTTTTTTCAATGAGGTTAGGAGGCCCTATGAAAGAAATTAACAGAGGAACTAAATACTCTAGTTGAGCACCTGAAAAGCATTGGTATTCTGTTGAAACCCAGGATCCCAGCCTCTTTGCACTAAACAGCTTAGACCCAAGACCGATATAATAATAACTATTCAAATATTCTGTACATTAACTTATGATAAAATAACATTTACTAAAGCCAAGGCATGAAGTCTTTTCCTGGGTCCTCCTGAAGGCTGGTAATATTTCTTAAACATTGAGACTCCAGGGAGCAGGCATACAAGGCAAGAATGAGGAGAAGACAAGATAAGAATGTGATGGAGTTGGCCATCCTATGGGTAATTGGAATGTGACCCTATAGAATCTTCTGAGGGTGCTTTTGAAATGTGTTGTAGAACCTTCTACCTGGGTTTAGAAGAAGCAGCAAGTATTTATCCATTGCTAAATACTGTTCCTCATTGATCAACTCCCTCTACCCTTCCAGGTGGCACACATGTTAGAGTACTTACCGAGTGGGTTCTTATGGGTGTTCCACACGGGGATGTCAGAGGTTCACCAGAGCAGACAGCTAGGGGGATACTTCACAGGTTGAAGCAAGGGTACCATTAAATTGCTTCTGCACAAAATTAGTTGGGGTCTACTTGGAACAAGCTGCAACAGCAGGAAAAAAATAGAGAGTAATTAAAAACAACTTCCTATGATTGATGAAAAGAGATTTTATGTACATAGGGGCATTCATCAGGGAAACAGTGTAAAAAAGAAGAAAGAAAACTAACATGCCTATTATGAACAAGGCATTGTGTTTGTTTGTTTTTTTCCTACATAAATGTTTTTAGTGTACTATTTCATAATCCTGTTAGGCTGATAATAAAGTAGGTTTTTCTTTTCTTTTCTTTTTTTCTAACTTGGTGTGATGGTTAATTTTATGTGTTAACTTGATTAGGCTAAAGGATGGACAGATAGCTGGTAAAACATTATTTCTGGTGTATCTAATTATCAGAAATGATTAGCATTTAAATCAGTAGACTAAGTGAAAATCATCCTCATCAAATTAGGTGGGTATTATTCAATCCATTGAACAAAGAGTAGAATGAAAAGGTGGAAGAAGGGTGAATTTGTGCTCTCTGCTTGAGCTGAGATATCCATCTTCTCCTGCACTTGGGCTTCAGTGTTCCTGGTTCTCTTTCGCTTACATCCTACATTACACATCTGCTACTGGCTTGGACTCCGATTTGTTTTACAGTCTTGCTCAATATGTTCAATATGTGCTCCAGGTATCAGCAGCCTCAGCATCACCCGAGAACTAACTGGTTAGAAAGGTAGGTTCTTAGGCCCCACTCCAGGTCTACTGAATCGGAATCTATATTTTAAGAGATCTTACATGATTCCTGTGCACATTGAAGTTTGAGAAACCCTGCCTTATAGGATTTGTTCTCCACTTGAAGGCTCCATAGTCCTCTTTGATAGGATTTGGCCCAAGTAATTTGCAAACACACCCAGACAAGTCTGATCTGCAGAGGGACTTATTGCTTGGACTGCTCCCCCTACTACTCCAATAAAAAACAACATGACTTTATAATAGATACCAAATCTTGGAAACTAAGAGTAGAAATTTCTTTGTTTTATAATAAGAGGGAGTCACTATCTTTTCTCAGTTGCTTTCCTATTTCCTAACATGGCTTTTTCTCAAGTAGAACATCCTATCTCTTTTTCATTCGGTGGCACTTCCAACGTATTTATATTTTTATGACAAATTGAGGGGACTACTATTTTATATTTTTATCCAATTAGAACTGTCCCACTTATGAGTGTAGGGAGAGGAAGGAGTTCTACAGGAAAGATTATCTAGATTTTCTTTTGACTTAAGGTGCTTTTTGCCTTTGGAGCTACTAAGACATTCTTTTAAAAAGCCATTTTTCATTAGCCTGCCAGATACCTAGCTGTACTGCCTTTCAGAGAACTTCAGTTTTTGTAGGACAACATCAAACATTTAGCAAACAATGTAAGAGCAGGGTTAGTACAGGAGGCTGTTCCTTAGCAGAGCATGGCAGTTCCTCATTAATCACCTCCCAGCAATATTTTAAGAAAGAAAAATACAAACTTATAGACAGTAGCATTGTGGAAGCAATTGAGCAAGAAGTATTGTGCTGAATATTTTCTTTATTCCACATCTACTCTCCACCCTTCTCCACCCTGCTTTGTGCTCTGGGAGGCTGATCTCTACTGACTGTGATACAGGACAGAGCAAATTTCCCTAAGTTGAAGGGAGCTCAAGCCCTGCACCAGAGAGAAATGGTTCTTTGACTGAGCATAGAAAATTCAAATGCATGCCAGAATTAGAGTTAAAAAGAAAGTTTGTTAGAGAAGGAGTAATGCTCCATAGACAGAGCATGGTCTCCTTTCAGAGGCAGAGAGAGAGAGCCTGAGAGAGACTCAGAGGGACAGAGAGACAGAGACAATGAGAGGGAAAGGGAAAAAGACACTGAGAGGGACTCTGAGTGTTCAAGGAATTCAGTGTATATATCATTCTTAGTTTCTGTGAATTATAGTTTAAAGACTTTGTTTACCCATTTTCCTTTGATGGTATGGGAATACAGCATGAAAGATGAGTATGTAGTGTGAAAAGACTGCCACAATCCCATCTTTGATTCAAAGGTTCCCCATGGTTTTAGCCATAAGGAATAAGTGTTTATTTTGTGTAGGGCATGATTTAAAGACTCTGTTTTCCTGTTTTTCCTTCACAGTGTGGGGGAATTGTTTGTTAGTAATCCCAGCAGAAATCTTCCTTTGTTCTGCAGGTTTCCTCGTGGCCTGGCTATAGAGCTGATCAGCACATTGCAGCATCTGAATATAGCTTGATTTAACTTTTAGTTCTATTGCCTCCTCCCTATATTAATTGGACCACATCACCCAGGCTCCCTTACTCTTCATACTCTGGATAAATTTGTTTGCCTACAGGGGAAAGGTGAAGACGGGGAGAGAGAGATTGGGGTTTTATTTCTCCAGTTCCCTTCCTTCTGGGACCCAAATTGGCTGGGCTGTGTTCCTAAGGCCACAGCTCCCAATATAGCTCTTCTCCTACAATTTTCATTCTTACCAGGTTCCAAGAATAGTTCCTCCATTCACCCTTATGGTCCAAAAAATAGAAAAGTTTCTTGTCCCCTGACCCCATCTCTCCTGCTGCTGTTAGTCCCCAGCAGTTTCATTAGCCCTTTATTCTACTCATGCCTTTGTAAATAGTCCTTCATTAAATTCTCTTCAATTACCCTTTTGACTGTACTTTTCGATTTTTCCTAGGACATTTAGCCTTAAATTTTTTCATACTTTTTCTTTGCACAGAAATTCTACCTCTATTCAGAGCTACAAAGATTTATGACCCCAGAGGTGGGCCCTGGTCACTATATTCTGCTCCTCTGGCTGTAGTAATTGTTTCGAAAGTAGCCACATGACCTAAGCATATACAATCAGAGTGAATTTCAGGCCTCAGGTCTCTTGCTTGGAAATCTCCTATCAGGCCCAAGCTCTCTGTCTTCCAAACCAGGAGGCACAGTAAAGAAAGGTGAAGAAATTAAATCTCTAATGACAATCTCTGGCCCCACTGAAACCCTACTTTTACCCTACTTTTTAAAACAGCTTTATTGAGGTATAATGACATACAGTATACTGCATCTATTTAGTGTATAATTGGATGAGTTTTGACATATGTACATCCCGTAAAACCATTACCACAAACAAGATAGGGAACCTATTCATCACCTCCAGAAATTTCCTCCTGCCCCTTTGTAATCACTTCCCATTCCTGATGGGAATATCTGATGTGTTTTCTTTCACTATAGTTTGGTTGAATTTTCAGAATTTTATATAAACAGAATTACATAGATATACTTTTCTTGATCAGGCTTCTTTCACTGAGCATAATTATTTTGAAATCTATTTGTGGTGTTTCTATAACAAGTTCTTTCATTTTTTTTTATTGTTGAGTAGTATGCCATTGTATGGATGTACCACTATTTGTTTATCCATTTATCTGTTAGTGGATATTTGGGTTGTTTCTAGTTTTAGACTATTATAAATAAAACTGCTATGATCATTTGTATCTAAGTCTTTGTATGAACATACGTTCCTTTTTTCTTAGATAGATACCTAGGAGTAGAATGGCTGGGTAACATGGTAGGTATATATTCAACTTTAAAAAAACTTACCAAACACTTTTCCAAAGTGGTTATACTATTTTACATCCCACCCACAATTATGAGAGTTTCAGTTACTCTACATCCTCACCAGCACTTAGTATGATTAATGTTTTTCATTTTAGCCATTCTAATAAGTGTATAATACTATTGCACTGTGCATTTCCCTAATGGCCGAAGACCTTGAGCATAGGTTGATGTTTGTTTGTTTGTTTTTGCCAAATGTATACCTTCTTTTGTAAAGTGTTTGTGTAAAGCTTTTGTTCATTTTTAAAAATTAGGTTGTTTTCTTATTATTGAGTTTTGAGAGTTCTTCATGTATTTTGAACACAAAGGCTTTTATCAGATATTTAATTTGCAAACATTTTCTACCAGTCTTTGACTGGCCTTTTCATTTTCTTGACATACGAGTTCCTTTATTGTTTAAGGAAATTTGAGGCCTAAATTTACAGGTTTAAATTTACAGGAAAAAACCTATATGTTCAACAGAAGGAGAATAGTTAAAGAGTGAAACCTCAAATATGAGCAATTATAGAAACTATGTAATGGGTGAGAAAGAAAAAATCATCCCCTGACATCAGAGGGCTGGCCTGATACTATTAGCTAGGCCTCACCGTTTTCCTGTTGAACATAAACAATTTCACAAAATAGCGACATTAGACAAGGCCACTCTGCAACTGGGATGGATCAAGGTAAAAACAAAACCACTCCACTTTTATCAGAACAAAATGTGAACCTTGTCTAAATCACAAAAATAATCAAATGAGTGACTGCTTGAACTCCCCTCCCTCCCCACCCCTCCCTTTTCCCTCTTTTCTTCTCTTGTCCCTCCCCGCTCCCTTCCTCTCACTTCCGCTTCCATCATCACATCTCCTTCACTGACTCTTTTGCCTCCCTCTCATAAAAACTTTTATGACTACATTGGACCCACCTGGATAATCTAGGCTAATGTACCATCTCTAGACTCTTAATCACATCTACAAAGTTTCTTTTGCAGTGAAGATAACATATTCACAGGTTTTAGGGATTAAGACATTACCATCTCTAGACTCTTAACTTAATCACATCTTAATCACAAGTTTCTTTTGCGGTGAAGATAACATATTCACAAGTTTTAGGGATTAAGACATGGAGCTCTTTAAGAGAGGCCATTGTTCTGTCTACCATATCACATAATAGGATTATCGTGAGAATTAAATAAGAGAATACATGTAAAATGCTTGGTTTGATACAGTATTATTATTAAGCCTAGGCCTAGGCTTTTGAAATTCATAAGCCAAGAATTATTATCTGCAGCCTGCTGTGTCATCTTATATTTGAGGCAGTGCATACCTCATATTTTACCTGCCAACTATGTAAAGAGAAGGGTTATAAGGTTATGAGAAAATGTGGAATAAAAAATGTCTATTAAATTGCAAAGATCTATTCCTGCCACATCTGTAAACATTTTCATTTTTCCTGAATTGACCCACACACAAAGTTTACTTATCAGTGAACTAGTTGGCTTCAAGGTCCATTTCTACTATATTTCTCTAATATTAGGATCTTCAAATTTAGATCCGCTTTTCTGAGTGAGTATGAGCTCATTTGGGACCCCCTCCTGGCTTTTCTTTTCTTCTCTTTTCACTTTTTCTCTCTTCTTCTCTTTTCTTACCAAAATCCCCAAGGAAGAGAAGAATGTAGTCAGAGTTGGGGCATAACTGGGACTGACATCATAGAAAGGAATGCTCATTTATGTTGGGCAGTGCCAACCCCACCCCATGGTGGGACGTAAATATTTTATAGTACTGCATTAGCGTTTGAGAGCATGAGCATTTCCAGGTGCCAGTTGAGAAAGGCTGGAAAGTGAAATTGAAGTTTAAGGGAGTTTTGCTTGATTCATCTGAGTAGAGCCAGCTGGTTGGCTCGCAGTCCTCCATAGCTGTGCTTAGGCAAGGCTGCAACTCATCAATGCTAAAAATGACAAGTGGGCAGTATTGTTTTTTAAAGCCAGGAAAGAAATACTTGTACAATGCTGGGAAATATGTAAAAATGTGTTCCCCAAAGTGGGGTCAGGAAGTCCCGAGAAGGGAGCTGTGTCTCATTTTATAAAATGATCTCTAGAAATT
Source organism: Pteropus alecto (assembly GCF_000325575.1). Classification (NCBI taxonomy): domain Eukaryota; kingdom Metazoa; phylum Chordata; class Mammalia; order Chiroptera; family Pteropodidae; genus Pteropus; species Pteropus alecto. The sequence continues at coordinate 34,813,789 of NW_006441955.1, read as the reverse complement.
AGAAATGTGGACCTTGTGGGAGCTAAAGGATAGCACCAAGGATTAGGGTGAGCACTGAAGGGAGGAAGTAATTGTCTTAAAAAAAAGAAGATGAGCCATTAATTTTAAATTATGAGCAGCTGTGGTGTATCTGGACCAGCACTGACATAATGTTAGGAGACACTAATAAGCCCTGGCACTTAACCACTGATCAATAATTGTAAGAATCACCAGTTATTGTGTGCCTGTTATGTTCAGGATCCGGTGCTTGATACATATTTATGTTATCTTTAATTCTCAAAAAAATACTGCAAGACAATATATTACTATCTTGTTTATATACTTCTCAGCTTCAGTTTTCTTTATCTTTAAAACTAGAATAATATTTATAATATTGCTGGGAGAATTGAATTTAAAAGTATATAGCAAAGTTCCTGGCATTTAGCAGGTCCCCAATTTATATTCGTGAAATTATTGTTGAATCAGGCAAGAAAGATGAAGAGAAGAAAGATATTTTGATTGATTATTTTATTTGGCAATTGTATTAGGGCCTGCTACATTCTGGCCCAGTGCAACAGAATCAGAATATAGCCTTGACTTTAGGATTCTCACAGTATAGTGGAAGAGACAGAAAAAAAGTCACTGATCAGACAAAAATGTTACTGATCAAAATTAAATACTATATATTTTAGGATTAGGGTGCTAAAAAATATGCTTCCAAAGCCAAGAAGTGCATAAGTAAACTTTTAAAAGAAGCAAGTGGGAATCGTGTGTGTGTGTGTGTGTGTGTGTGTGTGTGTGTATTGTCCTGTCGATTCATCTAGGGGCGAGAATAAAATATGCCCATGCAATAAGACTGAACAAGTAGGCAGGAGATGAATCATGTCAGCTCTTTTTTCTTTAAGTTGATTTATGGGTAATATAATATCATCTGCATGAAATTCATAGGGTTAAATTTGGTATCTATTTTAGGTATCTAGGTTATGTTAGGCTAAGTCATGATGGTATTACAGAAACTATGTGTAGAAATAATAGTTAAGAAACAGAACATCTCCATACTGAAAGGCTGATTTTTATAACAGTGAGATCTAGTTAAATTTAGAGGACTCTGTTTTATACACATATGTACACACAGATATATATCTATATATAATATATAAATATATACATACATATATATCTGTATAAACACATGTATATATTTGGGTTTGTATATATATAGTTAGCAGGACTAGCTCATACCATTAAAGACATCCAAATTCTGTTGGGCAAGCATAGCTGTCATGTCAGTTCTTGTATACCTTTCTAAGAAGTTAAAATTTTATCCTCAAAGTGATGGGGAACCATGAAAGAAGTTTATGAAATATGTATTCTGTTCATATTTATGTTTACAAAGATTACATTAGTATTAATATGAAGGGGAAAGGCAAAGCATTAGAGTCAGGGAGAATTACAAAGCTAAGAGGAGGCAATACAGTGTATGTAGTGGTTTAAAATATGAGCTCTGGAGACAGATGCCTGGGATCAGGTTTTCTGGCCACTGTCTTCTAGCTGTATGGCAATGGATGATTTATTTAACCTCTTTGGGCCTCAGTTTTCTCATCTGTGAAATGGGGATAAAGATAGTACCTGCCTCATAGGATTGATGTGACAGTTAAAAGTTAATAGAGATACAGCAAACAGTTCAATGCCTACCACATAATGAGGCCCAAATTAATTTTAGCTTGTTGTTGTTCTTAATGGTTATCATTGTTATTTTAATTATATATTAGTGCAAAAGAGAAATAATGAGGGCCTGGGCTAAGGTAGTGGCAGTGGAGATAGAAGGGGATGATGTCAAGGAAGTGGAATCAAAATGACTCATTAATGGAGTGTATGTATTAACATGGCTTTGGAAGGAATGGAGGGGCAGGGGAGCTATTTGATTTCACCGGGTGAGTGGAGGTCTGGATTCAAAGCTGTGCTGGTTTGTATTCTTCCTCGATTGTTCTGAGTATTTCCTACTATGAGTCTGCCATCTTGCATATCTTTGTCTAGAGGTACTGGGTTCAAATTCTATCTGTAAACACAGATGTATGAAAAGTAAAAATACCTTTCTTTTTTTTCTAGCTCAATTTAAGTTTTGTTTTAAGCCTTCTCCTTGGATAGCAGAAACAAAATTTACATTAAATCAGGTTTTCTTCTCACTTTCCCAAGGTTGTACCTATGTTCTAAGAGTGCCAGGCTGTGAAGCTGGGGTTAGACCTTAGATCTTTGGTGTCATCTGGCCAAGCTGACATCCTCTGTGGCCATGGCTACCGTCACCTCATTAGGTCCTTAGTCCATGCTCCATGTGTGTTGTCATTGAGTCACCTCTCAAGCTCATTTCTAAAGCCCTCTTTGGGTTCAGGTCTCTTCTTTTGGGCAGCAGCAATCATTTTGCTGTTCAGTCATGTGCTCCCATGACATACTGGATAGTTAAAAATCCTGTAAAGTATTAGGATCATTCATCACTTCTGTGCCCTCTGGAGCACATCAAAGGCATTTCATGGTTCCTGCATCATACTAGGGCATGTGGGTGAGGCTGTATAAGGTGCCGGTTTTTCTTCAGGGCCACCTGCAGGATCTTATCTCTCTTCTTGACTCTCCTGAAGCTATCCAGAGTTTTGATAGACTCCCTCAGGACTCAATTCAACCTAAGGGATGGGGTGAAGATGTGCTGATGCCCTTTTCTCAAGAACCTAAAGCTTCTAAGCTCTTATTGCATCCCTCGAGTCTTATCTCTTTCCATCTACTTCCACCCTCCAGGCCTGAAGTCAGATTCTTATCTTTGATTCTTTTCTTCTTTTTAAAAAAAACTGCCCTGAGTTTGTTCAGTTCACCTCAGGACCTACAATTTTGAAACTCAAAAGCTAAGAAGAGGCTCGTTTTAAATCTGCTTTCTTCTGTAACACCCCTTCCCTGAGGCAATGAAAAATTGCAAGTGCTAAAATATGGGAAAGTGTCAAAGAAAAAATTCTATTAATACTACATAGATATTATCCCACCACATTTTAAACAGTCATCAGGCAATAACTTAGAATCCCTTTTATCTTTAGTCTTTGAAAGTCTTATCTTTTCCTTAGTTGACAGATGTGTTGTATGTATAGTCAGTTGATTTATTGATGATGTACATGTAGGCAGTGCTGAATGTTACCAATGAAAAAAATCTCTACGAGAAGATGAAGCCAGCCTTTTTGAATTAGGGGGAAAATTAGTGTAGTAATGAAAGATGAACTTCTGCCTCAATACTATCTTAGTGCCAGTGGGGCAGAAGAGGGCTGAAATTGAGAAAAGTCTATGGAAAGCTAGGATGGGAGAAGGAATTTATCTCCAGTAGACTAGAAGAAGCATACACTGATTTGCCTGAGACGGTCCTAGTTTATGCCTCTTTTCTCATATGCCACCTGGTTAGTGTTTCCTTTCTCTCTCAAAAATAGTCATGGCTTGGACAATAAATTATGTGGTCATCCTATTTCTAGCTTATATAAGCCTGTTAAAATGTTCCCATTTGGAGTTAAGCTGGTGACACCCAAAGCCTTAATTACCAAGATATTTCCTGATGTAGTAAAGTCAATGAAATCACCTAAGAGTCTGAGATCAAGAAGAGTCTTTGTTTTTAACTTTAAGATTATGTAAATTAAAGCTACTTTGATATAAAAATAATAATTTCAACATAAATAAATAAGACTAAACTATTTAGCTATTTTGCCTTTGTTTTATTATCTACATCTATCAGTATGGTTTCAGAAACCTTTGCCCATTCAATTTGTAGTGATGAAGAGAATCTCAAATCATCTGCTGTACTATATTTCATACCAACATTTTTAGAGTTCTTAATTATCCGTGCATAAAATAAAAATGTATACTGCCTAGATAAAATTCCCCTTTTCAACCGTGGTGTGATTTTTCTATTAGAATAGTTTTTAACAAAATTATCAGATTTGTGTATGTTATCCATAGATGGCATATATGTATGTGTTTTTGGTGTCTTGTGAAGCTGATCAGATTCTGAAGACCAAAAAATAAGAGACTTGAAGCTATGAGAATTTCCAGTAAACACAAATTCCCTGCTGCAGTCCACTACCCTGATCCCTGAAACACCTCTAACCTTTTTATGAATTAGGAGATCAGGTTGTGAAGAATGGTCAGAGGAAAGTCAGTAGGTCAATTAGGCATCCAGAACCCAGTGAACTAACTCCAGAGTTTAAAACAATCCCCTGCCTTCTTTCATTTCTTCTTGTTATTGGAGGACTTTATTGGTTATTCTCATTGGAAATCTTTAATTTTATGGAGAGAATACTGTTTTTCATCTGTTATTAGGAAATGTAGTTCTTTTATTTTTTGTTAACTTAAATAAGAATTTATGTATTTATGCATTACAGTCCCTCTTTTAAATGCCTCACTTTCTCTTTAAAATATACTTAAAGGTCACTTTTGAAGGAAAACTATGTTGACTCTATTTCTGCAAATTTATAGAGACCTATTATTCAAGAAATTTTAAGAGATCCCGTAAGCATTACAAAATAACTTTTTAAATTTTGAGTATTACAAAATTGAATTTGATTGTTCTTTGCTTTGAGAAACTTGTAGAACATGGTAAATGATTTATTACCATGATAAATATTTTAAATTGTGAACAATATTTACATTAAAAGTGGATAATGTAATTTATAATCAATAGTTATCAAGATGAGCATATAAAAATGATATAAAAACAGCTGTTTTTTAAATGAGGAATTTTCCTGTAATTTGTTGTCCTTTGGTTATTGAGTAAGTCATCATTAGAGACCATTAGAAACATGAAGGAGCTCAATTATTCCTTCAGATCACACGTAGGGTAGGTAAAATACTCCAGTTCCTAGTGAAGAGACAGGAAAACTGAAGATCCTGCCTTCATTAAATGTCTATTGCCAATATTTCAAAGATTTGGGGAAAATTCTCAGGACACAGCAGGTTCTGCATGTTTTCCAGCGCAAATAAGACCAGAAGTTATGTTTTATTGACTAAGTTAAGTGAAATCTTTCTTTTGGACTTTTCTAACACTTTGCAACATTGAAATCCAAGACAAAGGAAAAAATAAATTAGGAAGCAGATGGCATAAACAGATGGGCAGATACGCACAAGAAGCCTGTTCTTTTGGTTGAATTGTTTAGAACGAGGTAAACATAGGCAAAGTAAAGGTAAAACATAGAGCTTGTAAAAAGCAAGTGGAAGGCAGATTATGAGAAAAGGTCTTTGTGATGACTGGCTCTTCTCATAATGATGATGGCAATACTTATCATCTCTTCTGAGTCCTTATAAAATGCCTACAAAGTGCCCAGTGCTCTGCTAGGTACTTTCCCATGCATTACCTTGAATTCTCACAACTGGCCATGGTAATATAAACTGAGTTTTTCTGGCCTTTTCTCTTACAAACTAATGCTCTTCAATTCCCTCTTTCCACTAAATATTTCTGGGAGTCCTCAGATGCGGCCTCACATGTGTTCACAGATAAGTTCAACCAGTGACTATCTTTACTGGATTCTTCTGTGTCTGCAATGCACATACTGCTGCAGATTGCCAGTCACTTCTGGGCTATCATTGGTGTGCTTATTGTCCTCCACTGCTACTCTTAATAGGTACCATTGTTTCTGCTGGGCATCACTGTCAATTTTATTGGCTACCTCTGTCAATAGCTTAAAGTATTGAGGATTTCAAAGTTGCATGAAATTCTATGGAGAAATGAGAGAGAATGCATCTGCTACACACTGATATAATGAGTACCATGTATTATTGTATTTTTAATGAAAATAGATCTCTTAGTTTTTGACTTCCTGTCTCTATTCTCTCCCTGCTACAGTAGGATCCATTTGACAAATTAGAAAACTGAGTTTCGAAAGAGCTAAGTAACTTGAGTTAAATAACTTTATAGAATCACACGGCTAATAAATGATAAAACTGAGTGTTGAACTTTGGTTTCTTTAAAGCCTGGGCTTTCTCAATGTACCATGCAGCTCCTCAATCCTTGGTATTTTTAGGGCATTTGATGGCTCTGAGGATCCCTTCTTTGGAACTTGACATTCTCTTTTCCTCCTGTCTCTAAGACTATATATACTCCACATTCTCCTCCAAATTGGTCCTTCTTTGTTTGGTCCTCTTCTCACTTATTAACTTTGTTCCACACTTACCCTTTTTCCATTTTTCTTCACACTCTCCTTCTAGTTTTGCCTATTACCTTGAAACATACTTTTCAAACAATATTTGCTTAGGAAATCTTTATTCACCTCTTATTATATGCCAGCCACTGTGCTAAGCAATGGAAATGGAAACCTATCAAGGAATTTATAGCCCAGTGTGGAAAATGTACTAATCATTAGCATTGTGAAAGAGCAGGCATAGAGTATGATGAAATCAACAAAAGTAAAATTATAAAAATTGAAAACTACAGAGAATGGGCAAAAAAATATGTGGGAACAAAGGGAACATTAGAGAAGGAGCCCTTCGACTGAGTCTTGACGGAAAAGTTGGTGTTAGTTAGGTAAAGTCAGTTTTTAAGCTACATTGCCTATTGCAGGAAGTATAAGTAGTTAGTAAATTAAGATGTATGGGAAGAAGTAATGGGGAATGATATGAGGGTATCCACAGGCCACAAACAAAAATGCTTACAGAAGCGAAGCAGGTAAGATCAATGAGTGAAGCAGGCTGGGTAAAATACAATACAGAGAGTGGAGACTGTGACAAACTAGAGAGCACATACGCTGTCTAAATGGACAGCTTATTCCTCACTCCAGCCTGATGTTGCCACTGTGAATGCATGCCCAAATACTGCCAGATATTTTTGTTATTTTTCAAGAGAAGACTAATATACAGATTTTTTGTGTGAATTTTCTCAAATGTATTAAAATACCAAGTGACTAAACAAGATACATCTGCCTGCAACATCTGGGCCAAATCATGATAACCCTTGTATGTTAAGATAAAAAGATTGAACTTCCTCCTAAACACATTTATTGGGAAATCACTAAATGTTTCAAAGTGGGGGTTGACATAATCAGACTTCTGTTTTACAAAAATTACCTGCTAGATGTTGATGGTAGGAACCCAAATGTGGCAATGAGAACAGAGGCAGTGAAGATAGAGAAAAGGGGGCAGATACAAGGAAGATTTGGGATCTGCAGGGCTTGGTGACTGATTAAATACGAAGGATAAAGAGAGGGGAAGAGCCAGGATAACTTCTTTACCCTGTGGGTCAACAATTTTCTAGAAGCCCAGAAATCTTTCTCCTTTTGCAAAAAGTTCTGCAGCTCATACAGGGAACAGCAAAATGTTCTAGGATTTTGCATAAAGGCTTGTGTGATGAAATGAAACCTAAAGTGGGTATTTATGACTGTTTTATGGACCCCACCAAGAAATTCCTGGTGTGAGGCCCTATACCCTCTTCTACATGATGCTGGTTATAACTATGGATTGGGTTATTTTCCACTGCACGGTTTTCCTTTTAGAATGCCTTTCTTTCTTAGAGCAACCAACTCAGTTTACATCCTTAGCTTGTGGTTATTACAGTAGTCATCTGGTTGGTCTTCCTGACTCTTAGTCTCCCTTCTCCTTAAGGTCCTTAAGATGCTACCCCTCTCCAACCACATCAAGATTAAACTCTTTTTCCTGGCTTTCAAGGACTTCTACTATCTGGCACCAACCCTCCATTTGAACATTCCTAATTATGGCCTGATTTGTACCCTTTGGTCTTCGCAGCTGGTCTTTTTAAAGCTCACTTTTGCTTCTAATACTTGTCTCTGCCTAGAATGCCCTTCTATCTCCTCTTGCACTCAGAGAAAGCGGTTTCTTCTTTGAAGCCTTGAAGTTATCTATTTTAGTCTCAATACTATTCATTTAGGGTCCTAAAGTGTTTGTGATCTCTACTGGGGCCCTGGGAGTGTCCCTTGAAGCCTTAAAATGCCTGCCGCACACAGGGAATTGTCAGTTCTTTTCTGTGTAATCTGCAATGATTCTAATAGGTGGCTTTCGGTGAGCCCAACTTGGTGTTCTAGACATGGTGGACTGGACTGAATTAGGCATTACATGTGCCAGAGTCAACTGTATTTGGGCTGAGTTGTCTCTGAGGTGACTTGTTACAAACCTGACCCTAAAGGCATGTTTTATTTGGTGGTTAGTCTTCTTTAGCGGGGAAGATAAATATAAAAGATGAAAAAGGCATTTGTATTTAGGTTGCTATTATGAGCAATACCATGTTCTTAATTCTCCGTGCAGCCACTACACTTACCAATGCGGGAGGAACACCAAACGGATGCTCTGGATAGCTGGCGAAAAAACTCCCTCTGCTACCAGAAATTCCAGCATATTTTTGCAAAGAATCCCTATCATTAAAGGAAGTTTGTGCATGTCTTATACTAAATCAAGCAGTTTTGTATTTTTTTTTCAACTAATGTTTCAAGAGCTTTAGGCATCTTCCCAAGAAGACCTCAGAGACATTTCGAATGGAAAGCACATGGGTATCTCCAGGCAAGATCAATTGGCTACCTTTCAAGAAGCCCCATAGGATGGATTATCTTGGTGAATTCACCACAGCCTATGATCTGGCTCTCAGCCCTGAAGATTTAGAACTGGATTTTATCAACATTTACAACATAGATCTATTTGTTATTAGTGGCTCACATTAACCAGCCCACAAAGGATGATGGAAAAAAAACAGAACATCTATATATTAGTAACTATCCCAAAGACTGGAATACCTGCTTAGAATATGAACTCTGAGTAAGGATTTGAATAAGGAGAGTTCCATGTATCATACATCTGTGAGAGGGAAATGCATGAAGTTAGTCTCAGTGCCAGGAACTGCACATAGCTTGCAGCTGATATTATTGCTGGGGAAGCTGTCAGTAAACTACCATCACTGGGTAGGAGGTGTTTGTCAAAGATGCGATGATCGTTTTTCAGTTCATTGTTTGGCGATAGATGATCCGTGAGGGAAATATATCTGTCCTAGGGACTAGAATGCTTGCATTTGTGGCCAAGGGCACTCTCTCCACTGCATGAGGACAATGATAAATCATATCTAAGAAGTTGATTGACTGATTGATTGATTGAATGATTGATTCGTTGTGAGGGATGAGGGAAAGTAAGGTCAAGGACAACCCCTAGGTTTATGATTTGAGTAACTAGGTAAATGAAGAAGCCACATACTGACATAAGGAGTGAGATCATGAGTTCAGCCTCGGACATACTGAGTAATTTGGGGATGCCTTTGAGACATCCAAGTTGAATTGTCCTGTAGGCAGTTCCATATTCAGATCTGTTAAATCAGAAGCATGATCTGCACCAGAAATATAAAACTGGGATTTGTCAGTCAGGGAATTGATGACATTTTCTCAGGGCAAACTATAGAGAACAAAAAGTGGAAGGCCAGGACAAAATTCTGAGGAAGACCAACATTTAATTGTTGAGTAGAGAATGAGAAGCTGACATAAAAGACTAACAAAAAAATGGCCAAAAAAAAAGAAAAAAGAAAAAAAATCAGAAGTGTGCTGACATAGAAACCAAAATCAGAAACTGTTTAAAGAAAGGTATATAGGTGCTTGCTGAATTGTGATGTTCCTAGATGGGGTTGGGTGGAGGTGGAGGGGTAGTATTAACATGAGGGGAAGAACTGAATCAGAGTATTGCAAAAATATCTTTAAAAAAGTTATCATATACTCAGCCTTAGAAATGTTACTTTAGTATGCTAGTTTGATCTTTCTTTCCAAGAGCCATCAGTGATGACTTTTAAAAATTAAGTCTGGAAATAGTAGACTGATTCTGAGAATATGTGATGCCTAAGGAGCATGACCTGAAACACTGACACGAGAGGAATGCTGTTGTCACTGCTTAAAAGCGAGTAGCTGCACATGGCCTGTCTAGATTCAGTTAAGGTCAAAGTTCAAAACTGAGAAATATTAAACATGCACTTAAGATGACATCTAACAACCTCAGTCTGCAGGATGGGGCTCTAAAAATTAAGAGACCACATGCTGTACTCAGCCACATACTCAACTCCCACTGCTGTCTAGAAACATCATTCTTGGCTTAAATCAGCAAACAGGGATATAAAAGCATGTCAATCCTTTGCACTTCCTTTGAGAACAAATTAACTTTGAAAAATTCCCAGAGATGTCTGATTTGTGCAGGACCAGGTAAAGAGGAAAATACAGGTGTTTCCATGAGCAGTAGGGTAGATGTTTTCTTCTCTTGGGGTAGAGAGGGTTGGGGAAGCAAGAGGGATTCTCCTTAAACAGTTGCCCCCACATTCTCATGTTCGCACAGTTTAAAATAGCACTCCAGACTTCACATTCTCTTTCATTTGAACCTCGTAATTAAGAACAGCTGTTTTTAACCCACTTTCCAAAGATCAAGGGTCCAGTATACCAGGATGGACTAGCTATTTCAGCGTACTAACCTTGGAAATGCAATAGCTACTAACATTGTCTTATTGTACAATTTCCATTTTGCCTCTGACAAGCAGGCAAATACTGATCTGTATTGAAGATCCGGAAGGTAGACCAAAGGAATCAATCTGCCTCAAAACTTTGCCTTTCTGAAATGCCCCCAGTGGGACTGTGTTACTAGTGGTACATCACCATAATGTATTTTTGAAGACCAGGGGCTTTGGCATCAGACATATCTGGTTTCAAATCTGAGTCCTGCCATTTGCCAGCTATGTGATCTTGAACATGTTGCTTTGCTTCTCAGTTCCTGTTTCCTTATTTGTATAATGGGCACAAATAGGGTTACTATAAGGATTCAGTGAGATAATTCATGTGAAAGCCCCAACATAGTTTCTGACATAAAATAAGGACACTGAATAAATGTTATTCAGTTAGTCGGTTAATGTCAGTTAGTATATTAGATATATTAAAAGAACTCAAAAATATCATCGATTTAATATAATTGACAAGATTTCAAACACTACAAATGAAAAATTATTGGAATCGTAACTTTCATGAATGAACATCATATATAATAAAAATCTTCTAAAATTTAAGGGATCTTTAATGAGACTATGATTATAATTTTTTAAGAAGGCAAGGATTGAGTGGGTCTTTAATAAGACAGCCCTTTACCACTACAAAACTAGCCTGAGAAAGCTTTATCCAAAAATTGTCACAGCACCAATTTTAGAAACTCAGGTTGCATACATGAGGTTTATAAAACGGAATAAAATAATATAAAGATCAATATGCCATAATAAAAAGACATTTAAAAATCCAGTACAGAAGCAGTAAATAAACATTAGAAATTTATACAACAATGTAAATTTTGAAAATTCTTAAGACCAAAAAGTTTTAAATACAATTTTCATTTTTTACAGAAAAGAAAAGAGTAGAAAGATAGTTACAGAAAAAATGAAATGTAATAAATTTAGTTAACTCTACTAGATATTTTATTTTTCTTTAATTACTTTTAAAATTCATTTGGCCATATCAAAGTCCATTTAATATAGCAATCACTGACTAGAAATGCATAATTCTTTACTTTTCATATTCATTCATTCATTTAACAAATAGTTATTGATACCTATAGAAAAGCTTGGTTTATGCAGTGAGCTAAAATAGATACAGTCTGTTTAATACTAAAACATCTCTTTGACATCAGAGTATCTTCATAACATTTTTAAAAATGTTCAAACTTAAATCTTTTTTATTATTTGTGATTCATTACGTACTTCTAAAAGGCAAATTTTGAAGGTCAAGATATTTTGTATCTGTGATGAAATAATGTGAGAATAGACTCTAAAGAATTTAAGTTGAAGTGGTTACTCTTATAGCATACAATACAGGCTTTGTCTCGTTCTACTTGGCTAAGGGTGATAAAGAAGATAAGCAATAGTATTTTCTGGAGGCCAAAAGATCCTAGAGGAAAAAATTACAAATGGCTTCACAATACAACCTAAGTTATTGGACTCTAGTAAAGGGTGAATTTAGAAATACAGTAAACTTTTGTTTATCTTGGAATTCAAACAACTAGCATATGCAAATAGCTAGGATGTATTCCCTTCTTATTCTGCACTCTCTTTTTTTTCTGTTTCATAAAGTAATTGTCTTTATATATATGTAATATATATGTATACATATATTTGTATATATATTTATATGTGTATATATATATTCGTGTGTATATATATATATTTGGTTGCGTATGTGTGTGTGTGTATGGGTGTGTGTGTATGGGTGTGTGTGTATGTATAAATAAATAAAATATGCTGTAGCCAGAATTTTGGTTTAAAAACTCAAAACAGCATATGCCATGGGGTCAGTACAAGTTCAGCGTAATTTCTCACATTTTCCACATTGGCTATACGGTGAAACCTGTTTAGGGTCAAAGAAATCCAGTTACGCCAGACCAACATGTATTGTGTACTTATTCATACAGGCTACAAGTATGTATTGATCCCCGTGTGCTAGGTATGTAATAGACCCACAATATAATTTTGTGCAAAGCATTCAGGTAATGTGCATGGAATTAGAACCTTCATTTAAGGAAGTAGCTAGATGAAAGTTTGGGAAAGTAGTTTAGAGCCTGACTCTAAACAACATTTGAATATCAGGCTAAAGAATCATGAAAGTATTTTTGAGGCAAGGAATAATATGATTAAAGGAATGTTTAAAAAATATTGTACTTATTTGGAAGCAGTTTGCACGCTGGTGTTCTCTCTGTCCCCTTTCATGAACCATTGTTTAAATGGGCAGAGGATCAGGGAATAAAGTTCCGAGGACTTAGTGACTATAACAGGACCTGTCAACTGAGATAGTCAGTGGATTTGCTGGGCCAAAAAAAAAAATCTGAGTCACAAATCATAAAGAAAAATTGAAGTTCTTTGCACCAAGTGAATGGTCAAGGCACACAAAATTAGGAAGCAACCAGGAACAGAAATAGAAGCTGGGGTATGAATCAAGAATTTAAAACCAAGGGGGTTAAAATGAACAAAAGAGGTCAAAGGTGGAATAGAAAGGAGTAGCAAAGTGTTGGGGAGAAGTGAATGGACAAGTCTATTTACTTTGAAGGGCCAGAAATGGTGGCAGTGAGAACAGAGAAAGAGGGAAAAATGGGAGATATACCATGTAGGAATAGCCATTCAGAGTGTCTGATGATGCAGCTCATTCTTGAGAACATAAGAGTGGACCTTGGGCTGCCATATTTGTATTAATACAAGTCTGTCTCTTGTCCGAAGCTGATTGGACCAAGGTGAACACCTGACCTAAACTGAACAAATAACATTCTCTCCTGAGAATTTGGAATTTGAATTGAGACACCTAGTAAGTTTGAAATCTTCCCATGAACAAGGATGCTGTTAATTTAGAAGCTATGTTGGCCACATAAAAAAACAAACAAACAGCTTTAGAACAAAAATAGAGATAGACAGAGTGATGCCTAGTTTCTTGATGACTTTCTAGTTGCTGGTGTCAGTTCCTCCTTGAGGTCCTGTTTCAATTCTTGCCCTTAGAGTCTGTAAAACAATCAGAATTTCCAATTGGGATATTGTGATTTATAATAAAAAATATATATTTGGCCTTCCTCCCCATTTCTGTCCCAGAGCTCCTCAAATCCTTGGAATTATTTAAGTGTTGAGAGCCATAAAAGTGTCTTTTATTATGTGAATGCATAACATTTGGATCTTACCTATGGAAGAGAATTGGTAGTTTGGAGAACTAACCATATGATTAGAGGTTTGGAACTTTCAGTCCCTCTCTGCATGCCACCCCACCTCCAAGAGGAGAGGGGCTGGAGGTTGAATTAATCACCGATGGTCAGTGATTCAATCAATCATGCCTATGTAATGAAGCTTCCATAAAAACCCAAAATAATGGGGTTCAGAGAGCTTCACGTTGGTGAACATGTGGAGATTTCAGAAAAGTGGCCTGCTCACTTGGAGAGGGCATGGAAGTTTTGCATTCTTCCCCCATACCTTGCCCTATGCATCTCCTCTATCTGGCTATTCCCGAGTTATATTCTTTGATAATAAACTGTTGATTTAGTAAGCAAAATGTTTCTCTGAGTTCTGTGAGCCACTCTAGCAAATTAATCAAATCCAAGGAAGGGGTTGGGGTCAGAAGCACAGGTGATAAACTGGGCTTGCAACTTGCAACTGTCTGAAGTGTGTGTGTATGTGCTGGGGAGAGGATCAGTTCTATGGGATCAAGCCCCTAACTTGAGGGATCTCCAGGTAGATAGTGTCAGAATTGAGGTGAATTGTAGGACACCCAGTGTGTGGAGAATTGTATGTGGCGGTTTGGAGAACCCTGTCCTCACCCCACACACATTTGAATTAGAGTCAGAATTATTACCAATAAATTCCTTTTGCTGAAGCTAATTTTTTGAAATGTATCCATTGCTTGCATCAGAATCAGTAGTCTGGTTGCCCAAATTTCCTCCATCATTAGACAAGGCTCTGGCAAGGATGGACGTGGTAATTTGGGTAATCCTACCTTTTCTGAGATTCCAGAAATTGTACTCTGAAGGGATGCTGAATTAGATTTAGGCAAATAACCAAAATTGGGGTTACTAATCCATGAAGTGGAGGGGGATGTGTCATCAAGACATACAAGGGAAATAAAAAGATATGGAAGGCAGAGAGAGGGCAGGCTGAGTTTGGTAGAAATTCCTAAAGTGCCTTAGATGGAGTTTTGAAGCACATTTGTACTAGCTTATAAAGGACTGCTGGGTGCATTTAGAGCTGTAAGTGGATAATGGTGACTGGATATGGGGACAAAGACCCTGAGAGAGTGTAACTGCAGAATCAGCTCAAACTGGTTCTATTTTGTTTCTAACAAGATACTGATAACTCTGTAAGATAATTGCTATTATATCTGTCTAATGTATTTGTGGCTGATAGATTAATCGGAACTAGTTCAGCAAGTTTGAACTCTATTTTGTAAATGAAGCCAGGTTAGTCTTAACTTTCCATGTCCTTTTCATAAAGCAATACAAACACACAAATATATAATAAAATAGAGGTTTTATAGGAACATGTACATTGTCTACCTAACATGTGGTGCCGCCTTTCTGGGCTCACAAAATAGAACGATCACAGAAACCACCAGAGGTCAGGCAGTTCTCATCATGCTCATAAATATGAATGGAGGAAAATTCCTAGAACCTGGACAAGAGATCTTATACTTCTGCTTTTTAAAGCAGGGCTTGTCTTGGCCTTGCTATGCCTGTGGGGCTTTGTACAGAAAGCTGTGCCTGACATATCTCATCTTTAATTCTTTTCTATCTACTTCCTTTCTAAATAAAGGACATGAGTTATTGCAGCACCAGTCATTTATATTCCAGGAGTGCATTTTGAAAAGAACAGAGCCTTTGTTTTCCTTGTTCATCCTGTGGTTGAGGTACTAATGAACAGGGAAATCACCTAAAAGCAAGTTGCACTTAAGACAAGAATAAGGATTTGATATCTCTGAATTAGGTACAGAATTAATGTTCAGGCCACAAATAATTGCAAATTCTATGAACATAAAGGGAAAGAAAATTATATCGAAAGTATTTATTAAATATTTTTAATGCTTTATGAATGCCAAAAATTTTTATGAAAGGCAAATGGTCTTTTTTTTTTTTTTACCACAAAGCCACCTTTCTTAATGAAAGTTATCAAAGACAAAGAGTAATTAGAACTGATAAATGAATTCAGTAAAGTAGCAGGATACAAAATTAATATTCAGAAATCAGTTGCATTTTTAAATGACAATAATGAATTATCAGATACAGAAAGTAAAAAATCAACCCCATTTACAAGTATCAAAAAAATACTTAAGAATAAATTACTTAAGAATAAATTTAACCAAAGAGGTAAAAGACTTGAACTTGGAAAATTATAAGATATTGAAGAAAGAAATTGAAGAAGATGTAAATGGAAGCATAAATAATGCTCATGAATAGGAAGAATTAATATTGTTAAAATGTCCATATTGCCCAAAGCAACCTATAGATTCAATGCAATCCCTATCAAAAGACCAATGACATTTTTCACAGAACTGGAAAAAATAATCCTAAAATTTACATAGAACCAAAAAAAACCCTTAACAATTCAATTAAAAAATGGGCAGAGGACCTGAATAGACATTTCTCCAAAAAGGACATACAAAAGGCCAATATTGTAATAACTAAGCATAGTGCCAATAGTCATATAGAAATATTTTCAATGTCACTAATAATCAGAGAAATGCAAATTAAAACCACAATGAGATTTCACCTCATACCTGTTAGAATGGCTATCCTCAATAAATCCAAAAACAACAAATGTTGATGAAGATGCAGAGAAAAGCGAACCCTCCTGAACTGTTGGTGGGATTTCAAACTGGTGCAGCCACTATAGAAAACAATATGGAATTTCCTAAAAAAATTAAAAATAGATGATTTTATGACCCAGCCATTGCACTTCTAGGTAATTATGCAAAGAAATCCAAAACACTAATTCAAAAAGATATATGCATCCCTACATTCATTGCAAAATTATTTACAATAGCCAAGACATGAAAGCAACATAAATGTTTATCAATAGATGATTGGATAAAGAAAAGGCGGTACATATATCCAGTGGAATATTACTTGGCCATAAAAAAGAATAAAATCTTACCATTTGTGATGACATGGATGGACTTAGAGGGTATTTTGTTAAGTGAAATAAGTCAGACAGAAAAAGACAAATTTCATGTGATTTCACTTATACATGGAATCTGAAAAAAAAAATAAACAAAGCAGAAACAGACTTATAGATACAGAGGACATTTTGATGGTTGCCAGATGGGAGGAGAGTTGGAAGGCTGAGTGAAAAAAGGTGGAAGGATTAAGAAGTACACATTAATAATTACAAAATAGTCGTGGGGATGTAAAATACAGCATAGGGAATATAGTTAATAATATTGTAATAACTAAGCATAATGCTATGTGGGTTCTAGACTAATCAGGAGGATTACTTCATAAATTATATAAATGTCTAACCACTCTGCTGTATACCTGGAACTAACAAAATAATATTGAATGTCAACTGTAACTAAAAAATTTTTTTAGAGGTCATGAAGAAGGTGAAGGGGAATAAGAGGTACAAATCTCCATCCCCTGGGTAATTATGCAAAGAAATTATTATAAAATAAATAAATCAAGGGGATGTAATACATGGCATACAAAATATAGTTGATAATATTTTAATAATGTTGTGTGATGTCAGGTGGTTACTAGACTTATCATGGTGATCACTTCTTTAGGTATATAAATGCTGAATAACTATGGTGTACACATGAAACTAATATTATATGTTAGCTATATTTTAATAAATTTTTTAAAGAAAAAAGACAATGAGTATCTTTCTGATGATAAAACTATAACCATGTGGTTTGGAAAGATGTGTGATAATGGGAATTAGACAGCTATTCCTAATAATTACCTAAGCAAGATATTCTGAGAATTTTAAAAGGCAATGAGATGTACCATGTGGGAAAAATATAAAATGGAGAAATATTAATTAAAATATATTAGCAGAAGTGGGAATAATCTTTTAAAAAATCAGGAAGCTCAATTAAATGTTATTTATTACAATAAAAATATTTCAGTTCCATACACTTAATTGAACTTTGTTCTCTTTACTTATAAGCTAATTAATGCCAGAATCTCCAATATTAAATTCCTATTATCATTTTTTGAGAGGATTGGGCCACCTCTTTGTAAGGAGACCTATGTATCACATGGAGCAGTGTTAATTCACTGTGTATTATATTTGATGCTAAATGAGGGTAGGGATTATTTTGAGTGGATAACTTATTTTTACTTCAAAGAACTGTCACACAAATATCACCTTAGCCCCAGAGAGTACTTTGTAAAAGCGTATTGTTTTTCCTAATGTAGAGAAAGGGAGAAATTCACCACAAATATTGAAAAAACAACACAAAGGAAATACCTGATTTAATAGTAGAGAGAAAAATTTTCAAATAACTACTTTGTGTGGCATCAGACAAAATTAAGCTTAATTCCTCTCTGTCTCTTATCTACTATGTAAGTTCAGGTAAATTATTTCTCTGAGCTTCACTTTCCTAATAGATAAAATTGAAGACAATAATACAAACTTTATAATATTTTGTAAGAATTAAATTAGATAACATTAGTTACATGCTTAGCATTGTGCTAAAATTTCAGCTTGAGATGCTTAACCATCTATGTGGTCCATATTCTTACTTAGTGATTCATTTGTTTTCATATTGGGTTTTCTGGCACAGAAAGCAGAGTTCTATGCTGTATAATATAGAATCTCCTGATAGCTTTCTCTGTAGCAATTATATCCTGGAATTTTGTAGACTAGTCTGTGCTCTTAGCTACTATGTGATTCAACTACGATATAATGTCTGCTATGATGGCAGAGAATTTTTCTTGTCCTTACATAAGGCGCCATGCATAGTAAAATTATGTAGAAAAGCTTGTATCTACTGAAAAACTTGTATTTTTTTGTAATGTCAGAGAAATTATATTGTCATTTCTGTTTCACTCTACTTTAGATGTGCTAGAAAGATCAGAATAAAATTTAATGTTTGAGAACCGTAGTTACATTTGCAAGGATATTGGTACAAATTATTTCCTTTCTATCAATATAGTTTGAATAAAATACTTCTATTTTATTAAGGAAATTGTATGCTTATATTCACTGAAAAACATTGTTTGGAAGTAGGTGAAATAAAATTTTTAAATAAATAAGTGATCTACCTTTACACTAAAAAAATAAATAACTACTTTTATATTCAAGAATCAGTTTCATATGATTTAGTTTCTTTGATCAAACTAAATATTGGTGCATTCAGGTGGCTGCCTAATGGCTAAGATTTAGTTCTGACAGATTATTATTTGCATTATTTACTTAAAAATTAATTTAGCAAGTATTTCTTATTTGCTGGGGGAATAAATGTAATGAATTTAGCAGTTTGAACTAATTGGGGAATAAACATGAAGTGGTTTTATTTTTCTCCAATCATTGCTCTCTCAACAGAAACTTAGGCAAATGTATAACTTTCAGTCACCTTCAGTTATTAAACAATCAGTCTGGTTGGTTTAAAACTCTCATCTAGTCTTCTCTCCTCCATAGCCCTGGCTTGATTGTGGCTCAAGGCGCAAGGACAGAGGGACAAAAAAATGTTTTTTCACTGTTTTCTCATCCCTTTCCCTCTTTAAGCTCTCTTGGACTTGAGAGCAGAAGGAAAGATGAAAGGGAAAGGGCACCAGACTTTTTACTTAGCTGAGCCCATTACTGAAATTGCTGCGTAACACTGCTTCTCCGGTTGGGCATTTGTACCCTCTGTGTGGCAGGTTTCAAATGCTGGTTCTGGTGGGGGCACTGTGGGATTCTTAGAGAAATCACTTCCTTGACACCATTAAGGGTAGTATACTCCTTTGCCTCTTGTTGCTGGGGCCACTTCAATCAGCAGAATTCCCACCTAACTGAGGCACCGACAAGATGACTAACACCCTCCTTCTCTCCTGATATTCGACCCATGGGGAAATCTTGCAACCTTATTATGCCTATTCCCCCCAAACCCTTTCTCTATACCCTCTTCCAATTGCTTTTTCCCTGTTTCTGTAGTTGCAGGACAATCAAAAAGAGCAGTGCCTAGGAAGATGCTCAGCTGGAGAATGAGACTCCAGTCTCCCTGTATTATGAGTACCTCAGTCTCTTTAAGTTATAGAGTTTATAAATTAATAATTCCAAAAGTTTTGTGGGGTGTGCGTGCGTGTGTGTGTGTGTGTGTGTGTGTGTGTGTGTGTGTGTGTGTGTGTGTGTGTTTTGTTAATGGTTTAGGGGTGAGGCATGCTCCAAGAGAATTTCTAGGTCACAACACAGGAAGGGAGAACCCAGATGGACTCTGAAAGAATCTCTGAGTTGAGGAGATATTGCTGAGAGCACAGGGAGACCAAGGTAGCTAGAGTTCACAGGAAAGAGTATCACAGAGAAGAAAGATACACAGAGAGAAAACTCTGGAGATCTCAGGAAAGGTCTCCTCAAGTATTCAGCTGAGTACTGATAAGCAAAAACATTAAAAGAAAGAATCTTACCTTTGACCAGGAAACATATGCCTTTGACTGGGAAGGAGCTACTGAAATGGATTAGTAGTAATAGGGTCAGGAGTAAGGCCCATTCCTAACCAGACAGAAAAACCTCAGGACTTATGGGGTACTAGAAGAAGTATACAAAGCTATTTGCTGTCATAGTGGAAAATAATTAACACTAGACTGAACATTGCTCTGCTTCCCTCTCCTAATCTTATATGCAAGACACAAAAGGATCAACTTATTTCTAAGTACCTTAACAAAGCCCAGTAATGTTTATAGAAACACTAAAATATCTAGGACTAAAGAAGTTAAAATTCACAATGTACCCAATCATAAATTACCAGCTACCCAGAGAAACAGGAAAATATGACCTGCAATGGGGAGAAAATTTATCAATTGAAACTGATCCAGAACTGACACAGCTAAAATTAGTAGACAAGAAGATTAAAACAACTATTATAATTGTATTCCATATCATCAAAAAGTGAAATAGGGACATTGAAGATATAAAAAGAACCCAAATTTAACTTCTAGAGATGAAGCAACAATGTAAGATAGAAATATACTAGATAGAATTAATATTAGACTAGATATGCAGAAGAAAAATTAGTGAACTTAAAGATATTAATAGAAACAATCTAAGATGAAACAAATAAAAAAAGAATTAAAAAAATAAACAAGCAGAGTCAAGCAGTTTAATATACTTGTAATTAGAGAGGAGAGAGAGAGGAATAAAAAAATATCTGAAGAAATAATAGCCAAAAATTTTGATGAAAAGTATAAACCCACAGAGCCAAGAAGCTCCATGAAGCCAAAGCATGAGAAACAAAGAAAATTACAAAAGGAACAACATCATATTCAAACTGCTTAACCTCAGTGATGAAGAGAAAAATCATAAAAGTCATCAAGGAGATAATAAATGACATGTTATATTCAAAGGAACAAAGATAAAGATGACAGCCGTTTTCTCACTGGCAACAGTGCTAATGAGAAGATGGTGGAGCAATATTTTCAAAGTGCTGAAGGGGAAAAAACTATCAGCCAGAATTTTATACCCAGTGAAAATATTTTTCAAAAACAAAGGCCAAATACTTTTACAGACATACAAAAGCGGAAAGATTTTATCATCAGCAGACCTTCACTGCAAGAAATGCCAAAGGAAGTCTCTCAGATAGAAGGAAGTAACAAAAATGCTATCTACACAGGAAAATAATGTTTTCTCTTATTATTTAAATATCTTTAAAAGATCGTTCTGTATACAAAAATAATAATGTAGTGTGATGATTATAACATACATAGAAGTAAAATGATGACATCAAGAGCACAAAGGCTGTGAGGGGAGAAATTGATATATAATATTTTAAGTTTCTTATACTACATGTAAAATGGCAAACTATCACTTGAAGGTAGACTGTGACATATTAAAGATGTATACTATAAACATTAAAGCAATTCTTTATATAACAAGACAAAAGTTAAAGCTAATTGGCTAACAAAAGACATAAATTACCATAATATAAAATGTTCAATTACTATAAAAGGTGGCAGAAAAGGAGGAAGATAGAACAGAAAATAGATGGAAAAATAGAAAGCAAATAGCAAGATGATAAATTTAAACCTTAACATATAATAATTACACTGTAATTTCTTACTTGTTATGACAAAATCTTAAATAATGTAGTTAATATATGCTGTATATTTTGTGAGGAAAAATGAAAGAAGAATTAAATTAAAACAGCCATCTAAGTGAGGAAGAAAACTAAGGGAGATTATAAGGCAATGATTTAATGGGCTGTTGTTAGACAAAGAGCTCCATGTCTAACATGGCAAACATGGCAAAAGTTAGAAGACAACAGCAAAATGTTACAAGAAGAACATTTTGGAAGGGAAGGAGGAGTAAGGGTTAAGTTTATTCCAAAAGAAAAAATTTGGAATGGGATAAGTTTAATTACAAGTGAAAAAGAAAGAGTCAAGAGCCAGTATAATATAATCGCTGGATAATATAAGGTTAAACTGGGATAGTACTTATCCTTGATATGTATGTCTTAGGAAGCCTTTTTTAACTTGTTTTTCTTTTCTTTGCTCTGGTTTTTATAATCTTGTTAAGCAGATTAACTTAATTTAATTTAATTATCAAGTTTATAGAATATCATTAAAATTCAGTATTAAAAAAGTGTGATATGACCTTTTTGGCTCTTTCTGTTGGATAATTTATTACCTCTGGTTGACAATAAAAATGTCTACCAGACATTTTCTGATAGAAAATGGGAAAAATAATTTGTTATTTAGCCCAGAACCTTAGAAAGATTGAATAGATAAAGGATCAGGATTTTTTGTTTTTGTGACCCGCCCCCGCCCCGGTGCTTGTGATGGTTCCATATACATGTAAATATATAATAAATAATTTTTTTTCACAATTTAATGTTGATGAAATCTGATGCATCAGTGTATTCTCTAGAAAATAACAGGTTTCTCATGTTCTTTACATCACATGTAGAAAGTGCTAATTTGGTATAGACAGATACAGAAGACATACCTTTGTAAATATATTCAGACTTATGCTGTTTGTTTTTCTCTTGTGATATGTCAGACATTTGATAATAATGACACTATTATTAATGTAAATTACTGGGCCAGGCTCTACTTGTATAATCTCATTTCTTCACCAACATATTTTAAGGTAGATATTATTTCTTCCATTTTATAGGTGAGGAAACAGAGGCACAGAGAAGTTCAGTGACTCATCCAGGTGCATTTGTTTCCAACACAGATCTGGGTAATGCCAAAGCCCATGCTCCTAGCCACACACCCTGTGCTGCTTCCCACTGCCCTTCTCCCAAAAGTAAATATAATAATAACATTGAAAGTCTAATTTCAGAATATAGTAAGAAAATCAGATGCTTAATAAGCATAATTATTCCAAGTCTATGAGAGTTTAAAGGATTATTTTGGCTTAATGATTTTGTGGGCAGAAGAAGGATAAACCTCCCGATGGCCTCAAAAAAAACCAATTAGCTTAAATTTGTTAAGCATTCACTATGTGCAAACCTTGGAGAACACCATTTCAGATTAATAGTTTTTCCATTATATAACTTGGTATAGTTAACTCTAATTTGTAAGAAACTAAAATCTATAAACTTTTCAGTCAAAAAGATTGTGGATTTTACAAGATCTATTGTATTGTTTAGGTGAAAAGTAAGTTATAGTAAGGTTTCTGCTTGTTTTTCATTTACTTCCAATATGAAAAAAAGGTTGAGGATTTACAATTATTTAAACCCCAATAAAGAACAAAGAAGCACGTTCAGAGAAAATCTTCCTTTACACTTAAATCCAACCGCTTGTCAGAAGTGTACAGAAATCTCAGCAGGCAAGTGTGAACTGTTTTTGTTATACCCAGCAGACCATGTACTGAAAACCCGAGACATAAAGCAACTCATCAAAGCAGGAATCATCTAGAGAGAGGAAAATAACCAGTACATCACTTAAGGCATTGGGTTTAAAATATTAAAGATGAAGCAGTACTTTAAAAAGGACTCTGTGGCTATTGTTAAAATAGAGTTTGCTCAGGGACTGAGGTTTAGTGTTCCAAAGTAGCTAGTTCCCTGAAGCTGTTTTAGTCTATCCCCACTCTTCTCCTGTTCTAGGGAAACTCTGATTAGAGGGCTGTAGAATCACAGAATATTTTGGACCCTGTTTATTCCTCCTCACCCTTGAAGTTCTATTTCTAGTGAGCATCACAGTATACTATAGCCAGGCCAAGGGGGGGAAAAGCATGTTTTCCAGCATTAATGATGCCATTTTTTTGTCATTTAAAATTTCGAATTGAATAAACCGGACAAGTGGTATCAGAGAATTCTTAATCGTACTATATAATGTTAGTAATTTACCAACACATTGTTATGAAACATTTAGTTGAATTGTATGATCTAGCATGCTTTCTTTTCTATTATTTGGCATAGAAATTATGCTTACTCCTTTTTCCTAATGATGATAAGTTTTTATATTAATTTGGGGTTATAAAAGTTATAACAAAGACATGAATAATTTTCATATTAAAGAATTTAGTAAACACATGTTTAGATAGGCTTTGTATTCTTCACCTCAATATTAATAAGTCTTATAATACATATTGTGGCTCTGGATCTGGCCAGAAGTAGTAGACAGTTCAGAACTCAAAGTTCAGTTTTATGTTCAAAATTGTCCTCAGAGGAAAAAGCCCAAGATAGCTCAGAATGAGTGGTTGAATATATCGTGTGATTCAGAAGTTAGCCTCTTATCACTTTTTAAAAGTGGGCAAGAAAAAAAGATAGGTTTGTAAAGAATGCTAAAAATAAGGAAGATGTCCAGGATTTTCTGTCTTCAATTTAAAATCAGAACTAAAAGGATTAAAGAACTCATTCAGAAGCCAACCAAATATTTGTTGTTACTAATGAATAATACTTCTCAAGTGGAGAGGATGGGGGAAGAAATTTCTGTATCTGCATTCAGGAAATGGAAATAAATAATTTCCAGCTATTAACTCACCTACCATGGGAAAAACAGCACCTAATTCAAATTGATGTTTACCAAAATGAAGGACATTAAATATTTTAAAAGAGATTACCATTTCCTTCCACTAGGAAATAAATATTTGCTATCCAGGCAAATAGATATGAATAGTATTACTGATCAAGGCAGCGAACTGATAATAATATAAAAATGGCATTTAAATGAGTCTTCATGGAAACTCTAAGGAATCCCTTCCTCTGATTAATCTTCCAGAGCGCTGGAAGGGAGATACTGAAAAGCCAAAGATCTGGGCGACTGAGTCCTGGGCCCTGGCAATTGCTTCTGCCTTTTTCTTAATTAGGCAGAGCCACTCTGCTTATTGCTTGCTTCTTACTTTGGGCTTTTACACAGGTTAACTTTGAAAATGGGTTAGCATCATTAAAAAAAAAAAAAAAAAAAAGCTTGGAAACTATCTATCTTAAAAATCGTCCACTGTGTGCCAAACAAGAATAAAATGTGAGAAATCTGATCATCTTTAGCTTCATTCCAAATCAGAGGCAAAGTTCATTTGAAATTGAAATTACAATTTATACCATTACTCACTCTCGGTGACCCCCCCCATTCTTATCTATATCTGCACCCACTTTCATCCTTTTTCTACTATATAAATAATACCTGTTTTTTAAAAATCGATATATACTAATTGCTTTTCAGGCTTTTTCAATGACATTTCTGTTTTACCAATTTTAGAGTCTGTAGGATTCTCTCAACAATTTCTCAAATAGGATTTTTGAATTTAATTTATTTCTAAACATCAATAGACACATTTATTATCTTTTCATTGCTCGCTTTGCTCATCTTTTAGCATTTTAAGATTGTTCAGTCATATTATTTTTGATCCCTCTCTCCTATTTCCTTTATACTATCTTACTGATGAAAGAAAGTATGAATATTATTTGAGATATTAAACATATAGTTAAAATTAGTAATCTTTTCCATTCTTCCTTTGCACTAGTTTGAACAAAATGATGTCAAATCTTTCTGCAAACTGTTATCAACTCAAAATGCCAATTGCTTCTTGTTTAAAGCTAAAATTTAACATTTCGCCTGTGATAAGATTGTTTTGATTTTTTTCTGACATTTTTGCTAACATTTTGAATATTATTTGCTATTTTTCAAACTCTTACCAATTTCTGTATTGTCTTGTTTATCCTCAAATGGCATATCAGCCTTTAAAAAACTATCGAAATTTAAATTTCAATATTTCACCTATGCTATGATTGTTTGACTACATTTGAGTTCTTTTGCATCCTTTTGCATATCATTTTAAAGTTTTTAGCCTTAGGATATTTTTGTTATTCTTCTATCTAAATTATTGGCATACTGTTCTGTGTTAGAAAATAGGTTCAGCGTTTAGATTAAGACTCAAATTAACAACAGTTTAAACAAGGTAGATATTTATTTCTTCATTTCTTTTTGTTTAACAGTCTGGCAGTTGGTGGCCCAGGGCTAGACAAGTAGGTTTGCTTCATGAGATTGTCCAAGAATCCAGGCTGCTATCTTATTGCCCCAAACTATTCAGTATCACTTCTGAATTCCAATTAGCACAAAAGGGGGAAAGAACCAGTAGAGGGCATATCCTTTTCTTTTAAAGGTAGGCCAAGTGGTGCACACATCATTTCTGCTCAAATTCCATGGGCCAATAAAAATCATCAGATTTGTATGGAAACATAAAAGACACTGAATCACCAAAGCCATCTGAGAAAAAAGAACAAGGCTGAAGGTATCACTCTGTCCAACTTCAAATTATACTACAAAGTGACAATAATCAAAACGGCATGGCATTGGCAGAAAAACAGATATATGGACCAGTGTAACAGAATTGAGAGTCCAGAAGTAAACCCCCATCTACATGGGCAAATAATTTTTGACAAAAAAGCCAAAAACATACAGTGGAGAAAGGAAAGCCTCTTCAATAAATGACACTGGAAAAACTGAAAAGCCACCTGCAAAAGAATGAAACTAGACTGTTGTCTATCACCACACACCAAAATTAACTCAAAATGGATTAAGGACCTGAATATAAGACCTGAAACAATAAAATGCATAGAAGAAAACATAGGAACTAAACTGAAGGACCTTGAACTTAAAGAAGACTTTATGAATTTGACCTCAAAGACAAGGAAAGTAAAAACATATATAAATGAATGGGACTACATCAAACTAAAAAGCTTCTGCTCAGCAAAGGAAACTGTCAATAAGGCAAAGAGACAACCACTTGAATGGGAAAATATATTTGCAAGCAATGCCTCGATAAGGGCCTAATATCCAAAATATACAAAGAACTCATACAACTCAATAAGAACAAAAAAACAAATGATACAATTAAAAATTAGGCAGAAGGCCTAAACAGACACTTCTCCCAAGAAGACATACAAATGGCCAACAAATATTTGAAAAGATGCTCACCATCACTAGTTATTAGGGAAATGCAAATCAAAACCACAATGAGATACCTACCATCTCACACCTGTTAGAATAGCTGTTATCAACAGGACAAGTAATAACAAATGTTGGGGAGGATGTGGAGAAAAAGGAACCCTTATACGCTGCTGGTGGGGCTACAAATTGGTACAGCCACTATGAAAAACAGTATGGAGGTTCCTCAAAAAACCAGGAATTGATCTACCATATGATCCAGCAATCTCTCTACCGGATATTTACCCCAAAGACTTGAAACCCATATCTGAAAAGATATTTGTACACTGATATTAATAGCAGCATTATTCATGGTAGCCAGGACATGGAAGCAACCAAAGTGTCCTACAGTAGATGATTGGATATTGTAATGTCCTACAATAGATGTGGTACGTACATACAACAGAATATTACTTAGCCATAAGAATAGATGAAACACTACCATTTGTGACAACATGGATGGACCTTGAGATAATCATGTTAAGCGAAATAAGTCAGACAGAAAAAGGTGAAAACCATATGATATCACTTATATGTGGGATATAAACCTAAAAGCAACAAACAGGACAAACAAGCAAAGAATTATGAACATGAACAATAGACTAGTGGTTACCTGAGGGTAAGGGGTGAGGGGGAGGAGAGAAGTAGATGGGATTAAAGGGGTCAAACATGTGGTAATAGAAAGAAATCTAACTATGGGAGGTGAACACACAATGTAATATATATATATGCCTTACTGTTGAATTGTACACTTAAAACTTATTGGATTTCGTTAACCAATGTCTCCAATAAAAAAAAAAAAATTCATGGTCTATAAGTCAGTAATGTGACTTCCATACCCAGCTGCATGGAAGACTGGGAAATGTGGCTTTTATTCTGAACAGATAAAATTCAGAGGTTTCATTACAAAATGAAGAGTGGGGGAATAGATACTAGATAACAACTAGTAGCCTTGACCACACAGCTTTAATTTTATGTTTCCAGAAATTGGTAACCAAATATTTTCATTTCATATTAATGAGGTTGCTCTGGGTACATTTTAAGCAATTTCATATTTATGGTGAATGTACATCCAGTTTGGGGTTCTCAGTTGTATTTAGGGAAATAGGGAAAAGGATATGGCTATTTTCCAAGTTTTAGCCAGAGCCAAGTTTCTAAGGGGCATGATATCTGGGAGTGGTGGTGACATTAAAGAAACTCAAGGGGCCTTTAGAGCATACTCAAACATTCTGCTGTTCCCATCTGCTCAAATATTAATGAGATTGGGAAAATGTTTTAATAAGAAAGGCCATTGTTTTCAAGGCTCTTCTAAGGATTTGCTCTCCGCTCCCCCTCCTCTCTCATCTCCTCCTCCTCCTCCTCCTCCTCCTCATCCTCCTTCACCTTCTTCTTCCCACACTAATGGTTATTACCAGAGATGCTGTGAATCATCCTGCCCTGAAGATCTTTAATAAAAGCTTAACAGCATTTTGAATGAGTTGGCTTGGATATAGTTGATTTACTCTAAATACAAACAGGACCAGTTTGGAATGCAAGTAAAAGACTTCCTATCTAAACTCTGGGGATGGTGGTGGCAAGGGAACTGTACTTAAAGAGGAGTCCAGACTACAGCCAGCTTTTCAGCTAATGAGAATAAGATGTTCTTTTTTTAGAAAGATAAACCTCCCACATAGATAGAGTCAAATTTTCTCCTTAAAAATAAAGCAGGGTCAAAGGTCAGAATTCTTTAATAGTGAAAGATTATTAGAAGATTATTAAAAGATAACTTTCAACTCAATATGGCCCATCTAACCACTTTATCTATGTTTGATGATGTTGAGGAGAGGGAAATGGTTTTTCCCAGAAGGAACTTTTGAAAGTTGCCATATTATCATAAATATTACTTTTAAGACATCCATATGTACACATATAAATATACAAAATAGAGTATGTTTAACAGAATTAGATCCTGCCATCTAGGAATTTAAATGTCAAAATTGGTATTATTGACTCAAGCTAACAAGTAAACTTAAACAAGAGTACCCTACACATAATAAGAATAAATAGCAAACTATAGTTTGCATAAGTTCAGAGACCAAATTTGAGCCTCTGTGGTCTAGAACTAATGCACAGTTTTCCTGACTCCCACTCTGGAATTAAGACTTCTAGAGTGCCCCTTCATAGAGAACTAGCAAGCATTTTTAAGGTTGTGATGTCTTAAAAGGTTTAAAAAATAGCTACATTTGTACAACCTCAACTCCAGGCTTTCTAAGTATTTTATACTACAATATCTTGAATTAGACAAGAAAACAGGACCAAGCAGAAAAGTTTCTCCTGAGAAACTTTTGAAAGGAACCTATAAAAACTTGAACACAGTATACTTGTTGAAAGTTGCTCTTGATTTTAGGAAATGCAGTGTCTATTATTCATAAAAAAATAACCAAATTGTAAACATGTTTCTAATATGAAGATAAATACAAGGCAACTGTTTTTATTTATAAGAAGGAAAACACCTTTGTAATCAGTATGAGCTGATTAAATATATAAATCAAGCTGATTAAACGAGTTACATAACCATAAGCTAATTTTGTTGAAATGAAACAGAAGACAGTATTCCAAAATAAAAGGAATTGAAACACACACATAACACATTTAGGCACATACACATAAACTTTCAATTAATAAAAATTTGGGGCTTTAGATCTTTGACTTACATGAGTGATACTTAACTTTTAGAAATGGTGACTATGGTTCTTCCTTGAAATCAAAAGAGTAATGGAGTTAAAAAATGAACGCTGAAACTTTACAAATAACATGGCTCTGCTACAGATGTCTCTTAAAACAGAGTGTTATGAAATATATTTTAAAACGAAAGATACTCGTTTAGAACACAGTTTTAACAAAGGAATGTGCTTGCAAAAGATCAGAAATTGTAAGTACACTGTGGATGACATCATATTTTAGATTTACTAGTGATTGTTTTGATAATGTCTTTTTTATATGATAATTATAAGTAATGTTTTTTCTGTTTCTGTGAAATTATAATAAAGATTTGATCAATTAAACATTCATTTACTCCTCTCTGTGCCAGCGACTACACTATGGATATAACACAATGCCTTCAAGGGACAGATATATAATCAAATGATAACAGCACAACATGGAGTACTACAAGCTGGCACAGAAGGATGTACAGGTTCTATGGAAACAGGAAGGAGAGAAAGCCCTCTAACTCAGGGAGGGGAAGTGGAGGGAGGAATACGAAGGCAAAGTAGAGGAAGGCTTCCAGAAGCAGTGAAGAATATTAAAGAGAACAGAATATTGAAGAGAAATTATTTACTAGTGAAATAACTGGGGGAGAAAAGGGTGTTTAGCTAGAGGATTCAATATGTGAAAGGGCTTGGGACCTCAGCTCTCATAGCATATGAAGAGTAACAAGTGATTAGTATGAGTAGGGTATGGAAGATCTATACTGAGAGGTTAGCGATTGATTCCACTTTGTTCTTCATCCTCCACATCTGCAGTTAACAAGTCCTCTCATTTATACTTCAAAAATATCTCTGGAATTTGGCTAAGATCTCTAATTCCATCTCCACTGTACCAGCTTAAACTAAACCACTATAATCTCTCCTAAACTGGACTATTGAAATAGCTTCCTTAACAGTGTTTCTGCTGTCACTTTTAACCCCACTAAAAATAATCTTTTTAAAAAAAACTTAAAAAAAAAAAAAAAAAAAAGAATTACTCCTTACCATGGCTCTGTTTAATGTGGTTTCGGTCTGTCCACTGTTTATGTTTTCTTAGCATTTACCTTAACTAAATTAATTAATTGGTTAACTTTTCATTTTCAGTTTTCTTGTTTGGATTTTTTAAGGAAAAGCCGTGCTTGTTCACATGTCCAGAAACAAACAAACAAATAAGGAAAGAAGAAGGAAGGAAAAGAAAAAGAAAGGGAAAGTGATAACAAGAAAGAGATGTGATGACTAAATATAATGTGTAATTCTGAATGAGACTCTGGAATAGAAAATAGCTAAAAACTAAGGAAATCTTTACAAAGAAAGGGCTTTAGTTAATAATAAAGTATTTATATTGGTTTGTTAACTGTGACAAATGTACTACACTAATGCAAAAATTAATAAGGGAAAACTGGGTTCAGAGTACACAGGAACCCTCTATACTATCTTTGCAATTATACTGTAAATCTAAAAGTATTTTAAAATTAAGAATTTATTTAAAAAAAGAAAAGGAGGAGGAAAGAAAGAAGAAAAGTGATAACATGTAACTAGGGAAATAGGCAGTGGTTAGTTAAGAAGTTCCTCATATGTCATGCTAATAAGTTTAGATTTTTTGCTGTAATGATTAGATTTGTATTTTAGAAAAGATGGCTCTGATGCAAGGGTCAGCAAACTTTGTCTTGAAGGGCCAGATAGTCAATGTTTTAGAATCGTATGCTGCATTAATTTCCTAAGATAATTGTAAAAATATTACCACAACCTTTGTGGATTAAATTATCAGAAATTAATTTTCTCACAGTTCTGGAGACCTTAGGTCCAAAATCAAGATGTCAGTAGAGCTGTGTTTCCATCAATGGCCTAGGAAGAGAATCTCTTTCTCGTTTTCCAGCTTCTGGTGGCTCTAGGCATTCCT
Organism: Pteropus alecto; assembly: GCF_000325575.1. Lineage (NCBI taxonomy): Eukaryota > Metazoa > Chordata > Mammalia > Chiroptera > Pteropodidae > Pteropus > Pteropus alecto. The sequence goes on along the minus strand of NW_006441955.1, from coordinate 34,782,139 downwards.
TGCCTTCCTTGGCTTGTGGCCATATTACTCCAATGTCTGCCTCTAGCCTCACGTCACCTTCTCCTTTGTGTGTCTCTAATAACAATACATCATTGGATTTAGGGACAACCTGGATAATCTAGGATGATTTCATCTCAAGATCCTTTATTTAATCAAATCTGCAAAGATTCTTTTTCTGAAAAAGGCAACATTTACAGGTTCCAGGGATTTGGACATATCTTTTTGAAGGACCATCATTCAACCCACTACACAGGACATATGGTCTCTTTTGAAACTTCTCAGTTCTGCAGTTATAGCACCAAAGCAGCCACAGAAAATACATAAAGAACGAGTGTGGCTGTGTTGTAGTGTTGTGGGCTGGCTTTGGCCCACGAGCCATAGTTTGCTGATGGCAGCATAAGGAAGAATCGAAAGGAAGCAAATGAAGGCAGTTAATCAAGTCAGGAGAAATTAAGGATAAGAAAGGTTTGAATAAGACAATGACAGCAGAGGTGAAGAAGAGAGGGAGGAAATGAGAGCTAGTGATTAGAGGGGAGGGATCATTAAAGTTCATTAAAGAGGTAGAAATAATTATTTCTCCCAATAGATTAATACTTTTGGCTTTTCAAAAGAATAACCTAAGACTTTTCTACTTTCATTACTTGAAAAATATTACTTTTACCAGGGCAAGTTTGTGTAACCCATACAGACAAGTAATAAAAAAAATAGAAAGGCTCAAAAATGTTCAGAGATTTTACTGTGCAGTTATAACTACTATGTATGGGACATTTTGAAGTCACAGAAGACAAGTTAGCCAGTTGGTTTATTTCTTAGAAGGAACAAAGCAGTGTCAGGAAGGATATTCTTTCCAATTAAACATCACAGTGGGTAAATCGTCTCTCCCATCACACAGAGTTCGATGGTTGAGCTTATTAATTATGATTAATATTTATACATTCACTTACAGTTTATAAAGTTCTGACATAATTCATGATGACATTTCATCCTCACAATGTTTCTGAACTAAGGACGGTAGGTATTATTGTACCTGGGGTGAAGAGCAGTTAGGTGACATTTTCAAGGTCAGACAGACAGCAAATTCTGGTTTCCTGGTTCAAAATTCCCTAAATATTGAGTATTTCCTGTTCACTGTCTCTGAAGTTGGATCAGAGAGCTGTGACAGTGTGTGGCCCCTGTAGCCAGGGTGGTCAGTGTGACCAGAAAGATAAAGATAAGATTAATGAGGTTCTTAACTAAGCAGTCAGGGTGGCCTTCCAGCTGTCTTTGGAGGGCAGATGGCCAAAGAGAAAATGTAGCCTTGAGAGCAAAAGCAGAATACAGCATGGGCAGGGATGATGAGTGAAACTGGACCCAGAGCAGTGTTACAAAAATTATGGTGTGCAAAGAGATAAAGCAACAATGTCATGAATGTAATCCGAAGAAGTGAGTGCCAAACTCACCACTGCATCAGTTACTTGCAGTTGCTTAGCAATATAGCCTCCTTAGTTCCAATTTAGAACAGTCTTCTGATTCAGCCAGTCCGGGATAAGGGTCATGAAGGACCCCCTCTCTACCCCAGGAAATTTGGTAGAGAATAATCCAAGGAATAAAAGCAGCAGGAAACATCTAGAGAGATTTTGGATGTTAACAAAATGTTGGCAATACAAAACAGCAGAGGGAGTCTAGGCCTCTTGTACATGGTACCAGGCCAGGTACTGGGAGTATAGCAGTGAGTAAGAAATTAAGATAGACTTGGTCCTTGTACTCACAGAGTTTACATTCTAGATGGGAGACTGATATCAAATAATTGTATAATATTGTATAATAACTATTATTATTATTATAATATAACAGCACATAGGTAAATGCTAAAAAAAAGAAGTACAGGATGTCATAGAGGGGATAGATGACAGAGGAGCCTGGCTCAGTCTGGAGATCAGAAAAGGTTCCCCTGAGGAAATGGTATATAATTTCAAATCTGACAAATAAGCTGGAATGACCAAGAAAATGGGAAGAGGAGGATAAAAAAGACATCTCAGCAGAATATTAACCACTTTAAAAACTATTTATTGAGAACCTACAATGTGCCAGGTATTCTTCTAGGGTCTGGGATGAAGCAGCAAATAAAACAGATAAAGTTCCTGCTTTCGTAGCTTTTATATCCCAATTCATAAGACAAAGAAATTTAAAAAATAAATTAATATACAGGAAATAATCTGATAATAATAATATTGTAAGATTTTAGTTCTCTCCAAATTAATCTGTTTATTCTACACAATGCCAATCAAAATCCCAACAGGATTTTGTTTTGTAGAACCTACTGTCATAGAAACATTTAAATATATAATATGATATTATTACCTATCATCACCATGCTGTACATTAAATCCTCAGAACTTGTTAATTTTATAACTAGAATAATTCCCCTCCCTTTTTTATTTTGATGCTTTGTTCTGAGGCCCATGCAGTAACAGTGGAGGCAGGTGGCATAGAGTATATATATTATAATACCTAAAGCAATCACTTAAAAATGTCAAAAGGCATAGTTAAAAAATTAAAAGACAAACTAAAATAAATATCTAAAAATACTTAAATAATCTGAAAGTAGACAGGAAATGGAGCAGAGAGAAACAAAAAGTTGAGATGACAAACAGAATATTAACAAAATGGTAGACCTAGATACAACCATATTAATAATTATGTTAAGTGTAAACAGACTAAACATTCCAATGAAGAAACAAAGATTATTAGAATGAGTTAAAAAGCAGACCTAACCATCTGCTAACTACCAGAGATGTACTTTAAATATAATGGTGTACTTAGAATATAAATATCCATATAAGATAAAAACATAGATATATACGTTAATGGAATTAGAGAATCCGTAAATAGAATCATGCTTATATGATCAATTGTTTTTCAGCAAAGCACTCAAGGTCATTTATTGGGGAAAGGAAAAATTGAAAAACACTGCAGGAAAAACTGGATTCCATATGAACAACAACAACAAAAAATCAACCCTTACTTCACACAATACCCAAAATTTACTCAAATGCATTGTAGACTTAAAGGTAAAAGCTAACTGTAAAACTATTATAAATAAAATAGACATAAAAGGCATGATCATAAAAGAAAATTTATAAATTGGACTTTGTCAAAATGAAATAGTTTTTCTTTGAAAGACATTATTAATAAAATGAAAAGGCAAACCACAAAATGAGAGAAATATTCTCTATCATATACCTGACAAAGGACTGACTGGTATTCAGAATAGATAAAGATTTCTTCAACTCAACCATAAGACTAACCACTCAATAACATCTCATAAAGAATATCTATTTTGTATACATGAAAAGATGCTCGACTTCATTAGTAATCAGGAAAATACAAATTAAAACCATAAAAAGATATTGTTACATCCATTAGAAAGGGTAAAATGAAAAAGACTGACAGTAACAAGTGTTGGCAAGGATATAGATGGAACTCTCATATACTGCTAGTGGGGATGTAAAATGGTACAACCACTTTGGAAAACAATATGGAACTTTCTTAAAAAGTTAAACATACATCTACCATACAATTTATTAATTTTACTCTTAGGTATATACCCAAGAGAAATGAAGACACATGTCCACATAAAAACTTTTACACAAATTTTCATAGCAGCTTTGTTCACAACAATTTAAAATTGTAAACAACTGCAATGTTCACCAGCCATTGAATAGATAAACAGAAAGTGGTGAATACATAAAATAGAATACTACTCAGCAAATAAAAGGAATAAAACACCAATATACAAAACAACAAGGATAAATCTGAAATTTATTAAGCTGAGTAAAAGAAACCAGTCACAAAAAAAGTATGTAATGTGTGATTCTATTTATATAAAATGCAAACTACTCTATATTGATAAAAAGCAGAGCAGTAGTTGCCTGTGGCCAAGGGCAGAGGAAGGGATTGATTGCAAAGGGAAGAAAGAATCTTGGGGATGCCAGAAATGTTCTGTATTTTCTTAAAGATGGTGATTTTGCTGATGCATATGACTGTGATAACTCATTGAATTGTGTATGGTAAATGGATCCAGCTTATTGTGCATAGTTATTTATCGATACATTTGATAAGAAAAATCGGAAGGCCTTTTTCATATTGTTCTTCATAGCTGAAATCTATTTCTCAGTCAATAATAACCCTAATTTTGTGGTCCTGATTCTGCCTTCTGAAATTATGCTCATAAAAGCATGAATAAATTACTTGTTCCACTAAAAGAGTCCCTTAAATATTTGAAAAGTGCCACCATATTCTTAGTCTTTTCTTCTCCATATTATATACTACCTCTCACAAACTCCTTGTCCTCTGCTTCTTTTTTTTTTTAGATAGCCTTATTCTTTAGGTCATAGGCTCTTAAGCTTGCTGTTCTCCCACCTTTGAACATTTTTTGTTTGTCAGCATTTCTTATAAAACAAGTCATCCAAAACTGAATGCAATATGTTATGTATTATCTATCAAGTCTCGTCCAATGGAGTTAGTATGGTTTCTAGAAAGAGCAGGGAAATTTGAGTCCTCTGGCTCTGCCAGTGAATGACTAGCTTTTTGTTCTTAAGCAAATCACTCACTATAGATTTTCAGTATAATGAGGGAGCTGGAACTATTTATTGGGCCTAAGATTTTATTCATTTTTAGCATTCAGAAATTAAAGCACAGGTAAGAAATCTCTGAGAAATTTATCAATTAAGAAATATAAATAATAAGGGTGGCTCCATAGTGTTGTGGTTAGCACGTCTGCTTTATATGCAGAAGGCCTGGGTTTGTGCCCCAGGTGGAGCCGTGGACAATACCCTGGGTGCGCCAGGCCCCGGGTGCGTGTCAGGCCCTGGGAGCACACTGCAAGCGTGTGGGAGGAGACGCCCCGCCTTTAGAGATCCAGTTCTTAAGGGGAAACAGCAACATCCTATGGATGTTGAATAAGTGGGGTGTGGGAGGGAATTAAAGAGGGGGGAAAAAAAGAAATATAAATAACTGAGATATTCCGCTTACAAATAACTAAGGCTAAAAAAGCCAACATTTTGTTACTTGAAAAGAATTGTTTAGTTTTTTTGTAGTTGTTTTGTTTTTTTAATCAGATGTGTGTTTGGGGGGGGTATACATTTTTCTATTCTGATGTTAGAGATTTTTCAGTCATGCACTTTAGATCATGGAGGTTTGTGACTGGCTATGTAATCTCTATGAGTGGAAAAATTCAAAACATATGGCAGGTCACATGTTAGGTTGGGAGAAGTAAAAAATTAAAAATTTTCAGAGCTGTTTAAAATATGCTTTGCTATATATATTTTTATGTGATTTGTATATATGAATATGTTGGGAAAGAGGCCACTTGGGAGTGAAGTGTAAGGAAAGATATATCTTTATACTTTAAGTCCACTCCGGGTAACAGCAGATGTTGCAAATAAAATGGGAATTTATTCAAAGCCCAAGATTTTAAAATATACTTTTTCTAATTGCAACATTTAAACAAAAAGGTAACAACAAAAATATCGGTGACAATTGCTGTTCAAGAGAAATAGCATGGTTTTTAGAAAGAGCCAGAGACCAGGTACAGGGCAATCCCAGCAAAATTACTGTATTAGAAATCAAATACTAATTTCTAGGATATGTCCTGACTTAAGGAAAATTTCAACTAAATCGTGTGAGTGGTACTTTCTCCAGAAAAAAAAAAAATTCTAATTCTTCATATTATAGATCATAGCTTACAAAATAATTTTAGTCAAAACTTCCCCCAAATGATTTGTGATACAAAGCATCCTACTGGAAAAAGAAGTTTCTTACTGGTCATTCACCCATTCTTTCACATGTGTGTGGAAGAGAAAGTGTAAACACAGGCTGTGGGGTTTGGCAGGACTTTTTAGAGTTAATACTGTATTTTTTCCCCTTTAGGATAACATGCTTTAAGTGTTATGTTAATTAAGAAACACATAAAATAGGTGAATAAAATTCCTGAGGTTCAACAACAGCTTATAATTTGACAGTTCTTCTGTTCCACAGTCATCTGAAAAAGTTCTAGCAATACACATTAACTTGTTTCACTTTCATATTAATCACTCTCTTACTTGTTGTTTCCTAGGCTTTTAGTGTTTTTATTCCTCTCTTGATCTCTATGTATTTTATTAAGTCCACAGTCTTCACTTTTTGGAGTATATTCCTGACCAGAATGCTTTCACCTGTTCTTGCTTTAACCCAAACTTTACTAGTGGAAGAACAAAATTCCTTCCACTTAAATATATATTTTATTCTCCATCCATTTCTCTAGAGTCCCACTCTATTCTCCTACCTTCCTCATAACTCACACATCTACACTCTCACCCCCTCACTCAGACAGGCACAAACACTATTTGTACAACTTCTGATTTTCATCCATTTAATGTTTACAAATGTTTGTAAACTATAGAGTGCTACATACAGTTTGTCGTGACGCTGGTGTTTCATAGGCCACTAATCTGAGTTAATCAAAGCAAGGTAGATGCAGATAATTTTCCCCACTAAAGACAGCAAAACAAATTATTACTCTGAAACCATGCCCCCTAATTGTTGGAGTTCTATCTTCTCTGGCTCCCTCCTCCTGACCCTCCCTCCTATTTCCCAATAAACAACTGGACGAAGGGGCTTTATCAACTCTACTGGCTTTAGCAATCAGTTCTATTAACCACCGTAAATAGTATATGCTTTTCACATTCCAGACTTACTTTTCTGGCTTTTTTCATAGCTCCAACTTTAGGGCTGCCACTGTAACAATGGTGGCAGTTCTGCTGCCCATATCACCGCCTCTGCCTGGGCAATGTGTACTGAGGCCAGCAGATCTCTCCCAAGGCAGGACTTTTCACTTTAGGAGGCTTCGCGAGGCCAGGCCCTGGGAATGGTCTGTGAGCATTGCTTAGCTGCCTCTCCTCCACAGCCTGGTCCCAGCGGCTTCTCTTGTTGCTTCTTGCTGAGTCTGCTGCATAGGATCCTAATGAGTTTTTCTTAGGATGCCTAGCATGGGGGGTGATGGGAACACTGACCTCAGCACTGGGAATGCTCACTCAACATGCCCACTTTTCTTCCAGAAAGCTATCTCATGTTTCCAGGCCTGACAGGAGCCATGAACAGCCACAATTTCTAGAGAACATCTTGAGATTTAGCTCCTTACCTTCTCTGGTGGTAATTAATGTTGGCAGCTGCTGTGAGAAAACTAACATGTCTGTTTCTTTCAGTGGTGGCTTCAGACTCTGGGCAGACATGGATGTAGAACTCCCAGCTATGTTCTAAGACCAAGAAAAATGTTAAAATATGTGCTATTATATGTACTGTCCTTTCTCAATGATTTGACATATTTAAATATGAGATAACCCATGCTTAAAAGCACCCTACCTAACTCAACATATATCACAAATGAATAATAATTTGTCAGTTGCCATAACATCTCTCACCACTCCCTTCCCCTTCCTGGAAGATTCTAGACAGATGTATTGTACCTGTTTCTTCATGGTATTTATTATTTCTATTATTCTGTCCATACTTCAATCTGTCCAGTATCTTAACTGGTTACTTGTAACATTGCTAATCTCTTAATTAACTACAAAATTATACCACCTCTAGACACTGTCTTATTTATAAATAACATATAAACTATATTAAACTTTGATCATGTTACTACAAGATCTTGCCAATTATTTTCTTGTCTGTAGTTAAAAAACAAAACCGAGAATGCCTTTTCTTAAAATCTGTGTTATATTCTAATTCCTGACATTTAAATATCTTTAAAAATGTCTGTCAGTGGCTTTAAAAAGTTCCTTTGAATGTTTTTTGGTAAATATAATGTATCCCATATTTTATCAGATAGTCTTATATAAGATTATATAAGGTTCTGTATGTCAAATCTTGATTGCAGTAGGTCAAGTATTCATATACTAACCACCTAAAGAAATGTGTTAGTTTCTATTTACACAGGGACTTTATAATAATGGCAGAAGAATTTGGTGAGAATGACTAAACCTACTATACTCTGTAAGAAGTGTCTACAATTTGTTACATAAATCTAAATACAACTACCATAGAGAATATACACTGGTGACCAGTCTCCATTTTCTCTTTGTGGTATTAATTTTTAATCAAGAAATCATTCTATTTCAGTGTGAAATACTGCTCTTTGTCCCAAAGTTTCTGCTCTTGGATGTTCGCTTCTTACTTTAGTATTTGTGTTATCATACTTCAGACTCTACTTATATAATTACAGAAAAACAGCCATTGAATATTGAATCTTTATTAACTGATTCTTTTACTCTTTGTAATAATACACTCGGGCTAGCTGTGGCTATGGGATGCTCTGGTTCTAGGCCTAATTGGAGCACCCTACTGGCAGTCCCATTAGAATCAACATTCTTGGCTTTGCAGCACAAAAGATATTTTAAATTCATTTTGACCGAAGTAGTCAATTTCTGCCTGAAAAACAAACAGATCTCCTAAACTATATGTACAAGTCTCTTCTGCATCACCATTAAATATACTCTGTAGTAGCTGGAACTCAAGAAATTACTTTCTAATCCATTGTGTCTTTTATTTTGTTGGTTACTTAGAGACTTTTTTTCCCTAAAAAAATTATCCTTTGATTTTCATTCATTCATCCTTTTGGTATTTAAGTATCTACTAAATGCATAGATAACATTGGAGTCTCCTACGCAGAATTGGGCATAACTTTCAAAATTTTCCTTTACTCCCAAGAATCTCATCATATCAGACTAGATTTCTCTTTTTTTCTTTTCTTTCCTTTTCTCAGTCATTAATTCTACAATTTTCAGTATTGATTTTACCTTTATTTTCCCCAAGTCTGTCAACGATAGCACAATCCATTTCTGGCTGTTACCCAGAGAAAAATAGTCCTAAAACCTCAATATTTCTTAGCTTCTGCTTCTCTAGAGTCATCAGCACTAATTTTTCAATATCAACTTCTCCAGATCAGAATTTTAAAAGGGTGGAGGATACAGAGTAGAGAAAATTTCGATTATGTTGAAGTTATGAGCCAGAACCCATGGCATCAGTTGTAGTAGCAGAAATTTATCTTGTTCCTGTGTTGTGAATATCTATTATTTGTCTTCCAAGTTCTTCCGGTCTTTCTGGGAAATATATATCCACACACACACACCTTTTATTTGAAATAATATACCTTGTTGGTCCATGAAATGCCCCAAATAAATCAAAAACCTAATCTTAAGAGCTAAAACTGTAAAACTTTTAGAATAAAACATTAGAGAGAATCTTCATGATATTGGATTTGGCAATGACTTCATGGATACGACACCAAAAGCACAGGTGACAAAAGAAAAAATGGAAAAACTAGACTTAATTAAAATTAAGAACTTTTGTGCACAAAGGATACTATCAAGAAAGCAAAAAGGCAACCTACTGAATGGGAGAAAACATTTGCAAATCATATATGTGATAATGGGATTAATATCCAGGATATTATTAAAAAAAAACCCTCCTACCATTCAATAATAAAAAGATAAACAACACGAAAAAATTGGCAAAGGACTCGAACAGACATTTCTCTAAAGAAGATATGCAAATGGCCATTAAACACATGAAGATGCTCAACATCACTGTAAATTCCCTTCAGTCAAAAGATACTCAAATCAAAACCACAACGTGATACCACTTCGCATCTACTAGGGTGGCTACAATTTGTAAAAAATGGAAGATAATAAGTGTTGACAAGGATGTGGAGAAATTGGAACCCTCCTGCTCCATTAGTGAGAATATAAAGTCATACAATAGGTATGGAAAACAGTTTGGTGGTTTTTCAGATTAAATTTAGAATTATCGTCTGATCCAGCAATTCCACTCAGGTATGTAGGTATATACCTACAGAATTAAAAGCAAGGACTCCAGGAGGTATTTGTACATCAACGTTTATAGCAGCATCATTCACAATAGCCAAAAGATTGGACACACTAATCTCTGGCCACAGACAAATGGATACACAAAATGTATATACAATGAAATAATCCACCTTAAAAAGGAATAAAATTCTGATACATGCTCCAACATGGATGAACTTTAAAAACATGCTAAATGAAATTAGCCAGACATTAAAGGACAAATATTGTGTGATTCCACTTATATGAGGTATCTAGAATAGGTTTATTTGTAGAGAGGGAAAAGTAGGATAGAGGTTACCAGGATTAAAAACGTTATTAATGAGAACAGGCTAAAGACTCATTATAAACTTCAGGATAAAAAAAGGAGCAGTGGAAAGGGAGAGGTTGGGGATCCTGACAACCCACTATTTGCAGCTCCCCTTAGCCAGGCTGGGGGTCCTTGGAGGAATCGGTGAACCCGTGCCCTCTGAACTCCCGCGGGAGAGCGAGACCTAGGAGCCCGGTGTCCCGGATGTCCCGTGGGAGCCGGTGGTAATTTGGGCCTAGACATCTCACGGAGACATAGGGACTGGAGACTTGGGTCCCTGCGGGGAGGCAGAGGCGAGGACGTGGGGACGAGTGGCCGCTCAGGCGGTGGTTGACCCTCGAAGCCGGCTGTCGAGCGGGCAGCAACCGGCACTGAGTTGTCAGACAGCCGGCTGCTCCTGGCCGCGCGCCGCCTCAGCGCGTTCCAGTCAGAAGCCGGCGAGGCCTCAAGCTCCCGCTCGCGTGGGGCCGGCGGGCGGGCAGGCAGGCGGCCCCTCAAAGGTCTGCGTTTTGTTGGGCTGGTCCGGGAGCCCCCAGTGTTTATTGCCAGGTGCGTTTCGGTCTTGAGCTGGTGGGACCGGAGCGTGTATCGTAGCCACTTTGACGGCGGCGGGAACCGCGGTCCTGTGGGCGGGGTGGCCGGCGGGGGCGCTGGGGTGTTGGATCATACAGCCTGCCCCGAAGCTTCCCTGCCTTGCGGCCGCGAGTGTCCTCGGAAAACCCGTAGGGATATTTTTGCTTCAGGCCCTGATTCGGTTCCCAGCTGGAGCTTGCTGCCACCGTGGGTAACCCAGGGGAGATGGTGGGGATCAGGGGCCCCAACTGTAAAGTCTCCCTGGCCGAGTCTCAGAGACTCCGGGTAATTTGTTCCCCTGTTTATTTCTCTTACTTTGTGAAATTCTTTGCAGTCATTTGTGGTGGTTGGTTTTTCCGGTGATTGTTGGTCTCAGCTTCTTCACCCACTACCGATTTCTGGTAGATCAATATTTAAAGCGGGGCTTCTGAACTCTTGAAATAAGGAGTATATTTCGGAGTAAAAATTGTAAGGAGTGATAGATCTGAACATTTCATACAGTAAAAATTACAGAATGTAAGAAAATACGAAATTGTCACTAAGATAATTAGATAAGGTGAAGGTCATCTCAGCGGACAACAAATTATGTAGTCACAGATGCATTTTGAGTATTTTAAGAGTGATTAGAGCAGAAGCATAGACTTAAAAATAAATCATTTTTTGAAATATAATTTTATATCATATGCTGAAACTAAAACTTTGTAAAAAAAAAAAAAAGAAAAAGTAATCTAACAGGGAAATTTAGGAAATCTGGCTATAAACCTAAAATTTAATTAATTCGAAATCTAGCATCTCCTACAATCACAAATTCATATAGAAATGTGGCAAGGTCCCTTGTAGGACCTATGTGTTTAAAAAATAACTTATTTACATAATGAAAATGCCAAAGTTATGGCTTTTTGGAACCTTCCTGATTTGATTACATGACTACTGAACTAGAAAAAAAATCACATTTTAAAACAACATTAAAGGTTTGGGGAGTAAATTTTTAAATTTCAGAGTTGATGGAAATTATCAGGTAATTGTTTTCAAGTACTGAAATTGTTTACTTAAAAATATCCTCAGTATATTTCTGAGTGACTCCCTTCTGCCTCCCGCCCTCTTACCCTAGGCTTCTATTGTTCATATAGTCAAATTGTTTTAGACATTTGTAGAACCATGCTAATTTGTTTATATTTTACTGTTTCTTTTTGTTCGTGACTAAGTGATTAATACATTGAGAAAAATGAAGAGAACAATTAAGTTAAACAGGTGGAAGGGGGGGAAAACTCAACTAAGACAATAAAAGACCCCACAACATAAGGTATACACAAATTTGGCCCTCTTCGTAGCTTTTTGTCAGGGTTGCATGTGGAAACATTCCTTCCTCCCTACCTACTCCCACACGTATCATCCCCACATCAGGGAAAACTCAAAATTGGAGGGACATAATCTGATTTAGTAAAATGGATGGCTCCGCGAGGTGGCGCTCATGTAGTGTTTGATTTTAGTTTCTATCCTAAGATTTACAATGTATTAACTATCACAGAATAAATAGAATTGTGATTTATGTTTTATGATTTGTGCATCTGATTCATGTTTTGTTACATAGAATTTTCTATTATGTTTCAGAATTTATTAAAAAATTGGGATGTAGCGTTCATGTGTAGAGAGAAAAATTGCAATGTGAAGGAAGCAAAATATGTGTCTATAAAAATGGTTCTACTGTCTCCTCTCAAATTTGACGCTTTGTCACACCTTAGATTTTTACTATATTCCTATGTAGCCAATGCTGAATGTTTTTATCCTGTAGATAACATCTCTGAATGTAAAGATTAACTTTTTAAAAAAGAACATAAACATTTGTATGTGTTATGCAATGTGAATGTAAACAAACATATATATGTTAAACTTGTAAGGTTTTTTATTTTGGAAAAATTCCAGCATACATAAACATATACAGAACTTAATAACGAACTTCATACCTATTACATAGCTTTAGCAATTATCAACTCATTCGCAATCTTGTTTCATCAATATCCCTCTACCTTTCCCCCTTTATTTCGAAGCAAGTCCCTGCATATTTACATAGTGTGTTATTAGAGAGATACACATTCACAATAAAATGTACTACCCTAACTGAAAACAATGGTATTAATCAGTAATATAAAAGCCCAAAAGGAGTGATTACTTCTGTCTTGGCTTCTGGAAGAGGACAAGAAGCCTTTGAAGGAGAAATGACATTTGAGCTGTACGAGAAAGGACTGGTAGATTTGCTGGGTGAAGAATGGGAGAAAACACATTCTAAGCTTTGATGCAGTATGAAGAGAGGGTTACAACTGTGAATATACATGAATTGAGTGGAGAATACAGAATAATGTATTTGAATATTGAGGCGCTTTGGAGGAAATTGTGAAAGATACAGCAGGCAAGGTAGTATGTGGTTATTCTGGAAAACATGATTATAGTTTGTGTATCCAAAAATATTATTTTACATCTTCATAAATAAAATATAAACTGCTTTTTCCTTATTTTTAGGTTTATGACAAAGTCCAATTAATTTTTAAGATGCTGAAATCAAATGACTCCTTGTTTTCTTTGGATAATTTGTTTTTCGAAAAAACAGATGAAGCTGAAAAGTAAGTCTTCCTTAAAGAATGATAACATAGTATATTGCTTTACTGATTTTTTATTTTTAAAGAGTTTTAATTTTCTCTGGTAAATATACAAATAAAAATGAGTGATAGATAGAATGATATTTCAGGTGTATGTTTGGTAAACATGAAATTCAAATATAAGGGAGTAATAACTAAAGTTTAACATTTTACATGTTGTAATTTTAAAAATAGACTAGATTCTAATCTATTTGGCTTGCATTTATTTGCATTTCTTTTCAAATAATTTTTGGCTAAGGTAAAGAAGTGATGGTTAGAGCTCAGGACAGGAGTACTGATGACACCTTTTGGAAACAGAAAAGGCAATATTCCAAAGGTTAAGAGTAATAGGTAAATTCAGCACAAGCAGGAAGTAGGAGCAGAAATAAAGATGTGGCACCAAAGGAAATAAGAATGGAGAATATGTAGTCCTTTAAGTACTGACGTCTATGGATTTTCACACGTGTATTTCTCTGAATTCTAAGTTTTCTGTGTATTTGTTCTATAATATTATCTTTTTTAAATGAAGCATTAAGCAAATTTTATTATTTATTGCTTTATTCTTGTATTCATTCAAACATTAGTTCAAGTATTGGTTGAATGGTGAAGGGATATAAAAAGATTGAAACAGACTTTTACTTCAAAAACTTAAAATCTACTTGAGGAGATGAAAAACAAATATGGAAAGTTCATTAAAAAATAATGTGACCATGTAATCCATCATCCAGACTAGAACACTTTTGAGAGTGAAAGAGTTGCATCCAACTGGGACAACAGGTGTTAATCAGGACTGGCCTGGGCAAATTGGCATGTAGGTTTGCTCTTCTAACAATAAATACGGAGTCAAAAAGAGTGCAAAGCAAATGCTATATTCATACAATAAAATTTTACATTTGGAAGGAGACTTGAGCCAAGTTAGTTAGATCATGCTTTACGGTAGTAGGGGAAGACTTCAGGAGGCTTTGAAGAATTTGATAATTCTATACAGAGAGGAAGTGGGCATTTGAAGGTAGAGTGTCACAGCAAGAAAAAAAGAATAGAGATGGGACAATTCACAGTACTTTTAGGAGATGATATAGAGAAGTCTCTTGGGATAGAAAATTCGTAAAAGAGAGACAGTGGGAATAACATTAGAAAAGTAAGCTAAGGATAGATTATGGTGGAGGGTAAAGACCAGAATTAGGATCTTGGACATGACTATATATGTGTTTAAAGCCGTAGAATTGAATCAGCAAATATTTATTATATAATATTCTTAATTATACAAAGCACTGTACTCTGTACTATCAGTTTAAATGGAGATAAAAACAAAACCTTTAAGTGTTTACAATCTAGAGGGGGTAGCATATATATAGTATGTATGTATGTATGTATGTATGTATGTGTGTATGTATGTATGTATGTGTGTGTGTATGTATGTATGTATCTATCATCTGTCATCTTGCTATTTTATATCTATAGACATTCACACAGACACGCACAATACAAAAAAGATTATGATAAACATAGGTTAAATTAGTACTTAAGAAGGAAGGAAGAAAAAAATCTTAGGGAACATGGAAGATTTCATGAAGGCAGGATTTGAGCTGAATTTTGAATGAGTGTAAGCGCTAGTACATACAACAGTGCCTGGCACATAGTCCTCAGTAAATAATTGTTGAATGGATTAATGAGTGAATAAAACAGTTGAACTTCTATAGGTAGATATGGTAGTAGGGTCAGGTACAGGCGCAAGCCTAGTAAAGGACATATTTTTGAACGAAGATGAGGAGGGACAGAATTATTATCTATTTGATATACAAGTAGTTCACTTTGGTTTGGACTATAAGGTACATGTAGGAGAGTTACAACTAAGGTGGCCTTGGGCCACTCAGAAGTTTAGCATTATTTAGATACCACTGAAGGGTTTTGAATGGAATAATATGATGAAAACAATTCTAAATTAATGTGAGAGGTGTGTAAAATATATTAGAGAAACCCTGGAGGCAGTGAGGGCAGTTAAAACAGTATTGTTTTCAACCAGACATAAGTTGATTAAAGCCTTGATTAGAATAGTGACTGGAAATATGATAAATTCAAGAAACTATAAGATGCAATAAGGCCTGGTAGGTATCTGGATATACTGGGTAAAAAATTATACTATAGTTTGGATTCTTGGTGACTGGGAAAATGATGGCACCTCTGGAAAACAGGGAAATCATAAGGAAGATTTTACTTTATGGGGAGGCTGAACAGTAGAGCTAGATGTGTTTTTTTGTATCTTGTTAACTTATATCTTGGATTTTCTGGAATAGTCTGTGCAGAAAAGAGTTAATATATCAGGCCTAAACTGCTGTCTTGAAAAGGTCTGCTTACAAGGTTGGCCTTACACTGGAGTCTGCCAACTTAGATTTTAGGAAATTTCTCATCATTATCTGGTAAGAGTGGCTCACTGTGCATAAGCTGTCCATACAAATAATATGGTTTATGTTGAACATCTGCTTTTCTTCTGAGAATGTGGAATTTAAGGTATGTGCCAGAGAGGGGATGCCCATGTGATTAGCTCCTGATAAAAACTCTGGGCATTAACAAAAACACTCATTGGCAACATTTCCCGTATGCTGTCACACCTTGTTGCTGGGGGAATTAAGGATACCTACTGGGAGAGGACCTTCGAAGCTCATGTCTGGTTTTTCCTGAGTGCCATAGTCATGAATAAAACTATATGCTAAGTCCTAGGGAATCATTGACCCTGGGATGACCTCGAGGACCCTCCTACATAGTCGTAAATTTCAGTTGCTTTGGCCTTTTGTCAGATAAT
The DNA here is from genome assembly GCF_000325575.1 of Pteropus alecto. Lineage (NCBI taxonomy): Eukaryota > Metazoa > Chordata > Mammalia > Chiroptera > Pteropodidae > Pteropus > Pteropus alecto. The sequence goes on along the minus strand of NW_006441955.1, from coordinate 34,765,939 downwards.
CTGTCAGATAATGTCAGATAATGTGATGTAGATTTTTGATTTGGAAAATATAGCAGGAGTAGCTCTTATTTACAAGAGTTTGAAATCTTAAATGAAGAGATAAGAAATAAATCATAACATCCTTGGGACTTGGCATAGTCAGTATATATGGTGCTCTTCTTAACTTTATTTACTGTCACCTAATACTTATCTTTTTGTTCTAATGAAAGACAAGTCAACTTTGATTGGAAAGAAAATATTAAAGCATTATATATTAATAAGATCACAGCTGAAAGATCCTAAGGAAAGGTAGTTAGTTAACAATGCCAAGAAGGTGGTGAAAATCTCATCAATTACTGTAGGCTTACAAAGTGATTGTCAGTTTCAACTGGTTTCTTGGGTTTTCTGTGGTTCTTAGATAGTTCTGGACCAAGAATATTTGGGTTAGGACATTAACTTATGATAATGTTTTAGGAATACTCTGAAATACCAATAATGGTGTCATTTATGCTGATGACCCATGATTAGTTATGAGGTATGTCAAAAGTAATTTGTCACTTGTAATAATGAAGATGCTAAAGTTTCAGAATGATTTACTATTTTTATCTTTTTTATATTGGAGCATATTTAAGATTCCTGTCACAAACATTTGAATTGGAGAAAAGGAGATGCATTTATAGCCATTACTTAGGTAGCATATTTCACAGCAGTATCAATCCTATGAAACACAAGGAGCAAAAGATCTAGAACACTGCTGTATAGGGATAAATCAAAGTTATCGCAGAAAGTTAGTTTATAGGATGATTTTCTAAGAGTCTGTAATTAAGTGATATTTAATTAATTAATACATAGCTTGTGATGTTATAGCTTTATTAATGTATATATTCACATTTTTATATTTTATATAGCTCTCCAGACTATGAAAAATCATTGGATTGGTATCTCCCACCTGCTCCATTGATTTCAGAAATTCCAGCTACTCAAGCATTAGAAGAAGAAATAGAAAATCATAAACTGTTAGGTAAATTATCACATATTTATTGTGAAGCCAAACCCATACAGCTCATGTCAATATAAAAAAATCTAGTAAAACATTAAAAAATTAATTCCTTTATTTTAATGGAATAAAATGAAAGTTAGAGACTTCTCTTATTCAAAATAGTGCTTACCAAATCTTAAAATCTAAAACATTTTCCTTCTCTATACATACATATGCATATTATATGCACGCAATACACTGTATCATATACCTGTTCTATTGTTTCCTCTTACCATTAAAACTATCACTGCTATTTAGTTTTTGCTTTGCCCTTTACTAAAGGGAAGATCCTCTGGTTTAAGAAACTTGATTTCTGAAATATATTGAGAGGAAAAAAAGAAGATGCAGAAGATTATATATAATTCGACATCATTTTATAAAGCTAAAAATAAGCACATTCAAGCAATATACGTGATCTAATGTAATATAAAATTTTTGATTTTTAAATTGGGTGGTAGGTTCATGCATGTACATTTTATTAAGCTTTATAACATTTTATAAATGCAAATATATATGTTCTTGTATGTACCAAATAATACATAGAATATATAGTATATATACCATTGTGTATATATAGAGATAGTAAAGCAAATTTAAGCCCTAATAAGGCCTCCATACTCCTCTTAAACCTTCGAGGAAGTTTATAAAGTCTCTATTAAAAAAATTTAAACATTTTGTCACACTGACAAAAACATTTATCTTCATTTTAGAGGCAATATTACAAAAAGCATCGTATCATGTATTTTAATACTGAATCATATTCAGTAACATTTTTTATGATTGGTCATTGTCTTTCTGTGTGTAAATTGTTTATATAAATTTAGAAATTGTCATAATTATATAATTATATCATTTGTAGTACATAAGATACTTAAATATTCCAATTATGGTTATTTCTGTGGATCAGGAATTACACTTATTTTATAATGTAGGTTTTATATAAATTTAAATTTTAATTTCAATAATTCTTAATTTCCGAGGGCCCTTCAGTAATATATTATACCATAAGAGGAACAGTCAGCTATATTTCAAAACCATATATGTTATTACAGGTTATCTTGTTATTGCACTAATACTTTTCTTTTGGCTTTTATATTTACCTAGTAAACTCTTGAAAATTTTAATTAAATTTTTCCATTATCATTTCAAAAATTTGTTTTCATGGAGAACATTTAGTAATTAATATATTTCATTTCGTAGGTCTGGAAAAGAGGCAAAAAATGTTGACATCGAATTTAAAGCTAACTAATGAAAACACAAATCATATTTCACCAACACAAAAATTTCAGTTTGCCTTCCCCTCTAAGAAGTATGAAGAAGATGTTCTCAATTTAGGAGGGGCAGGTAACAATGACTTATCACATGTTTCTGGCAAGCTGACATATGGTTCTCAGAAATTAAAAAATCACATTGGCACTGAGATAGCACCTGAGAAAAATATTGCAGATGATACAAAATTAGTTAATTTTTCAGAAGATAAAGGAGAGAGCCCATCAGTCTTCCAGAAAAGGTAATTAATTAAATAAATAACATTCAGTAATAAAGTTGAATATTTATGTGTATGTCCAAAAGTATAAAATATGGTAGAATTTGAATGAGAAAAACATCAACTACAAATAGAGTCTGCTATGTACCAGACATTCTATTAACTTTGAGATTCTAGTAGTAGGTTCTTATCTTCAGAGAGCTTAAAATTTACTAGCAGAAATACTGATAGTAAATAACTGTAATTAACAGTACAACAATTATTTTTGATGAAGTAGATGGTTAGAGGAGAGGTTCTCAAACTTTTTCTTGACAGAACTCTTTTACACTTAAAAATTATTGAGGATTTTCCCAAAAAGCTTTTGTTTCTATGGTTTTTAAAAAATATTTAAATGTTGATATTTAACCATATTAGAAATTAAAACTAAAAAATTGAAAAATATTTATTTACTAATTTATTTTCGGGTAACAAAGAATGTACTATTTGCCCATATAAACAATGTATTTATATTAAAAATTATTTTCTAAAACAAAATAATTTAATGAGAAGAGTGGCATTGTTTTATGTTTTTGTAAATATTTTTAATTTCTAGCTTAATAGAAGATATTTGGATTTTCATATTTGCTTTTGCATTCAGTCTGTTGTGATATCACATGACTTAGAGCCTCTAGAAAACTCCATATAAACTAGTGAGAGAATCAGAGAGAAAAAGACAAATAATGCCTTAGTAGTATTATGAAAATTTTGATCTTATGAACTCCCTGAAAGAATCTCCACCATCCTGTGAGAACAGCTGTTAGACCGTATAATATGGAAACTTAATCTGTTCTGGACTCTCAGGTAAGGCTTTCCTGAAGAGATGGTACTGAAACGTAACTTTAAGGAGGAAAAGAGTAAAACTAAGTGCAAATGAAGGAGAGTGTTCCAGGCAGAAGGAATATGTATGTGCAAATTCCTAAGGTAGCATAGAGGTTGGCCTATTCTTAGAAAATTTCCTTAGTTTAAAGTAAGAGAGAATGGTAAGAGGTTAGGTATGGAGGGGCCAAGTCATTCAGAATCTTGAAAATGATAATAAACATTTTGTACTTTTCCTTAAGGCGGTGACCCTTAAACCGTGGCCCATGGATCCACTGCATCAGAATCACCTGGAGTGCTTGTTAAAAATTTGGATTCCTGGGTTGTACTTTAGCCCCACTGAACCACAGTCCAGTATGATGAATTAGAAGGGAGCTAGAATACATTGTGAAAGGCCACTTTGAGTAACAGTTTTAAGATATAATTCACATACCGTGTAATTCACCTATTTAAAGCGTATAGTTCAGTGCTCACTTCAGCAGCACATATACTAAAATTAGAAGATAGAATCTCACAGGACTTAAATGATTATTGGATATGAGACCCGACTTATAGGTTTCCAGCTTGAGCCAGAATGATGAAAGATAGTAGTGCCCTTTCTTGAAATAGAAAACTGTAAGAAAGAACAGATTTGGAGGAAAGTGATGAGTACGGATTTAGACATGTTGATTTTAGGTACTTATAAATTGTCCAAATAGGCAATTGGATATATGTGTTTAGGATTCAGAAGAGATTTAGTTGATAGTTTTTATTTTCTCTATTACATAAGAAGTGAGGTAATCTATGGAGTTTGAGGGAAAAAGTAGGGGTATTGAGGAAGTATGAGAAGAATGGAAAAAGTTATGGAGAATGGGAAAGCAATTTAATTAGAATAATGGTAGTATTGTTGGACACTATAAAGGGTCCAGTTAAGGTTGGTGTCTATGAATTTTTTTGTAACAGCTTTATTAAGATATAATTCACTTATAAAATTTATTCTTTTGAAGTATAGAAGTCATGATTTTTAGAATATTCAGAGTTGTGCAACCATCACTACTATCTAATTTTAAAACATGTTTATTTCCCCAAAAGACACCCTGTACTCATTAACAGTTACTCCCCATTACTCTCTCTTCACATCCTAGCCCCCACAACCACTAACCTGTTTTCTGTTTCTATCAATTTACTTATTCTAGGTATTTCATATAAGTACAGTCATAAAATATCTGGCTTTTTGTGTCTGGCTTCTTTCACTTGGCATAACATTTTTAAGATTTCTCTATTTTATGTCATGTATCATTACTTTATTCCTTTTTGTGGCCAAATAATATTCCATTGAATGAGTACACCACAATCATTTATCCATCTATCAGTTGATGATCATTTGGGTTGTTTACAGATTTTGGCTATTATGAATAATGTTGCTACGAACATTCATGTACAAGTTTTTGTATGAATATATGTTTTAATTCTTTTGTACTTATACTTAGAAGTGGAATTGCTGAATCATAAGGTAACACTATATTTATAAATTTTTTTGAGAAACTGCCAAATTGTTTTCTAAAGTAACTGTATTACTTTACAATTCCATTAGCAATTTCTCCACATCCTTACTAACCTCTGTCTTTTTTACTATAGCTGTCCTAGTGGATGTGAAGTATCTCACTGTGTGTCTTTTTTTTCCAGTAAGAAAACTGGTCATTATTTCTTTAAAAATTTTTTTAAAAATTTTAAATTACAGTTGACATTCAATATTACTTCATTTTAGTTTCAGATATAGAGCGTAGTGGTTAGACATTTATATAATTTATGAAGTGATCCTCCTGATTAGTCTAGTACCTACTTGGCACTACATATAGTTATTACAATATTATTGACTATATTCTCTATGCTGTACTTTGTATCTGCATGACTTTTATTTAACACCAATTTGTACTTCTCAATCCCTTCACCCTTTTCACCCAGAATCCCAAATCCCCTCCCATCTGTCAACCATCAGTTTGTTCTCTGTATCTATGAGTCTGTTTCTGTTTTGTTTGTTCATTTGTTTTGTTCTTTAGATTCCACATATAAGTGAGATCATATTGTACTTGTATTTCTCTGGCTTATTTCACATAGCATAATACCCTCTGGGTTCATTCATGTTGTCACATTATTGTGGTTTTGATTTGCATTTCCCTAATGACTAATGATGTTGGGCATTAGTCATTTTTATGTGATTATTGGCTCTTTGTATATCTTCTTTGGAGTAATGTCTATGCAGATCCTTTGCTTGTTTTTTAATTGGGTTATTTATCTTTTTATTATTGTGTTTTAAGAGTTCTTCATGTATTCTAGATAAAAGTCCCTTATCAGCAATGTGATTTACAAATATTTTCTCTCGTTGTTTATATGTTTTTCACTTTTTTGATGATGTCCTTAGCAGTATAAAATTTTTAATTTTGATGAAGCCCAATTTATCTAAATTTTTTTGTTGTTGAGTTTTTAGTGTCATATCTGAGAAACAATTGCATAATTCAAGGTTGTGAAAACTTACTCCTGTATTTTCCTCTAAGAGTTTTATAATTTTAGCTCATATTTAGGTGTACGATCCGTTTTGAGTTAATTATTTTTATATAGTGCAAGGTAAGAGTCCAACTTCATTATTTTGCATATAGATATCCAGTTGTTCAAGCACCATTTGTTGAGAAAACTATTTTTTCCCCATTGAATGTCATTGCACCCTTATTGGCAATCAATTGACCGTGAATGCAAGATCTGGGCGGTTTCTGACACCAATCAATTCTTATTCTCTGATACTAATGTGTGTTCACAATTTTTTAATTGAATTATTTGATTTTTTTCTTTTTTTCCAGCTTTATTGAAATATAATAGACAATTAGTTGCTCATGTTTACATTGTACAATTCAATGAGGTTTTTTTTCAGTTATAGTTGGCATACAATAATATATTAGTTTCAGTTTACAGCATAGTGATTAGAGATCTATATAATTCACAAAGTAATCACCTTACTAAATCTAGTACCTTTTATCCCCCTTACATATTTATTACAACATTGTTATCTATTTTCCTTATGCAACACTTATATCTCTATGTCTATTGTGTAACTATTCATTTGTACTTCTTAATTCCTTTGCCCTTTTTCACCGTCCCCCCGCCAAATTCCTCTTATCTAGTAGCCCTCAAAATAGTCTCTGTATCTATGAGTTTGTTTCCATTTTTGTTGTTTAGTTCTTTAGATTCCACATTTGTCATGTGATATTTGTCTTTCTCTGATTTACTTCATTCAGCACAATATCCTCTAGGTCCATGGAAGCAATATATTTCCATCCCTTTCCGTTTAGTCTATGTGTGTCTTTTAATCTGAAGTGAGTCTCTTGTAGGCAACATATGTAAGGATCTTACTTTCTTATCCATTCAGCCACCCTATCTTTTCATTGGAGCACTTAATTCTTTCCCATTTGAAGTACTTGTTGATAGGTATGTAGTTATTACCATTCTTTATTCATGTTTTTGATACATGACTTTTCTTCTTAAAGAAGTCCCTCCAACATTTCCTGTAATACTGGCTTGGTGGTGATAAATTCCTTTAGCTTATTTTTGTCTGGGGAGCTCTTTATCTGTCCTTCAACTCTAAATGATAGCTTTACTGGATCAAGTATTCTTGGTTGTCGATCCTGGGTTTTCATCACATGGACTATTTTGTGCCAAGCCCTTCTGTCCTGCAAAGTTTCTTTTGAGAAATCAGCTGCCAGTCTTATGGATGCTCTCATATAGGTAACTAACTGCTTTTCTTTTGCTGCTTTAAGATTCTCTCTTTGTATTTAACCTTTGGCATTTTAACGATTATGTGTCTTTAACAATTATGTGGGCCTCTTTGGGTTCCTCTTTCTTGGGACTCTCTTAGCTTCTTGGGAATGTATGCCTATTTCTTTCATCAGATTTGGGAAGTTGTCCATCATTTCTTCAGGTAGGTTTTCAACTTCTTGTTCTCCTTCTTCTCCTTCAGGTACCCCTATAACATGGATGTTTTCACATTTAATTCTGTCCCATAGGCTCCTTAAATTATTATAGTCTTGGCTTCTTTTTTCTTCTCATTCGGATTGGATGTCCTTGGCTTCCCCATTCTCTATATTGATGGTTTGATCCTCTTCTTCATTCACTCTTGATTCTCTCTGATATACACTCCATCTCAGATAATGTGTTCTTCATTTCTAACTAGTTCCCTTTTATAATTTCCATTACCATTTTTATGTTTTTATCTTTTTGTTAAAGTTCTCACTGAGTTCATCTACTCTTCCCCTAAGTTCATTAAGCATCTTTATAACCAGTGTTTTGAATTCCGCATCTGTTAGATTGCTTGACTCCATTTTTCCCAGATCTCTGTTCTGTTCTTTCATATGGTTTCTGTTTCTTTGTCTCCCCATTTTGGCTGCCTTTCTGTGTCTGCTTCTATGTACTAAGCAAAGTTCCTAAGTCTCCTGGTATTATTAGTGTGGCTTTGTGTAGTAGGTGTCAAGTGGCACAATCCCGAGAGGGGTTCAGTTGCAGTTTAAGCCCCAACCTGTGCCCCTTCGGGGCCATCTTTTAAGATTCATAAAGCAATCCACACATGCTGTACTTATAGTTGCCTCAAGAGGCCATACCAGAACCCAAAGCCAGCTGCTACCAGTGTGGGGCTTGGAGCTGCTCAGCAAGGAGCAATGGACTTGCCAAGGATACAACTGGATGTGGCTTGGGTATGGCTGCTATTTGGGGGAGGCAAAGTATGAGAGAACCCTCTGGGAGAAGCTACCTCTGTTATCCAGTTTGAGGACATCTCAGCTATGGTGGTGCTGCCTCTGCAGACTGGGAGAAGGGAAAGCTCAAAAGAGGAATGATGGATACTGTGAGCACTTCTGCCTGGGAGAAAGCCTCATCTCCTGCCCTCGCTCCAACAACTCAGTGTCTCCCTGTAAGTCCCTGGTGCCCCCCGAGCAGCCAACCCAGCGAGTGAGTCTGTCGCTGCGAAGTCTGGTTATGGACACGGCCCCTTTAAGAGGACTGCCTGCAGTTGCCAGATGCAGCTGCCTTAGCCTATGTCCCACTCTGCCGCTCAGGACCTGGCAACCTCATGTCTTCACCCGCTCCTACCTTCTACTGTTGCAGGGCGATTTCTTATTTTTCTCTCTAGTTGTAGGGCTTCTGTTCATCTGATCCCAGGTGACTCTGCTTGCTGTTCGCTCTTTGTTTCTGTCAACAACTTTGATGAAGTCGCAAGCGGGAAAAAACAAAGCCTCTGTCATATATGCCATTTTACCTAGGCTCCTCAGTTCTTTGAATTTTTTATGAATTTAGGGTAAGCTGGCCAATTTCTGCAAAGAAGCCATCTGGGATTTTGATAGGGATTGTGTTGAATCTGAGGATGAACTTGAGGAGTATTGATATCTCTAAGTCTTCCAATCCATAAACGTGGGATATCTTTCCATTTATTTAGGTTTTCTTTAATTTTTTTCAATGATGTTTTATGGTTTTCAGTGGACAACTCTTACACTTATTTTGTTAAATTTATTCCTAAATATTTTATTCTTTTTGATACTATTATAGATGGGATTTTAAAAATTATTTTTCAGATTGACTTCTGCAAATACCTAGAAATACAATTGATTTTTGTATATTGATCTTTTATCTGCAGTTTTACTGATGATGACTCTAAATTTTAATATTATTCATCTATGTAATAGTTGTGCTTTTTCCAGTAGTGTTTCCACTGCTTGGCTGCAATTATATATAAAAAAAGTTAGATTCATATAGGATTGAGGTTTTACAAGATAAGTATGATAAAGTATAAAGGGAAGCTGAGTTTAGAATATTGATAAGAGAGTGGTTAAAAAGATAGGTAGGTCATAGATTCTAAGTCTATTAAAGGTGGATGAGAAAGAGAAGGGGAAGATGGTTTTGGAGAAAAGAGGTTAATTATAGTAAATTTGTTCTTTGACCTCATTATTACCTTGAGCAAACAAGCTAAAAGGATAGGAGGTTGTAGTGAGAAAATAATATATCATAATGATTGATTTGAGAGGAGGAGAAGTTCTGGATACTAACAGTGTCCAAGGTGAGAGAGTAAGTGAGTGAGATTGTGTGAGAGAGAAAGCCACTGGAGATGAATGTCTACGAAAAACTGAGTGTAGAATTTTGAATGAGTTGTCTACATGAATGTTGAAATAACCCAGATGATGGCAGAATTTGAGATTGAGAGAAAAAAATTCTAAAGTGATCAGAGGTCCATATGTGTGTGATATATGTCATAAGTAGGGTTACAAGGTTGCATAGCTAGATAGCACAGATACTTTTCTGAGAAAATGGAAAAAATAATGAAGTAGATTTGGGTGAAGAAGACAGACTCTCAGCCTTCAAGTACGTTGAACTTGAGTTTTTCAAGGAGCAAGAGATTTCCAAGGCAAAGCAATATTTTTAGTATGACCAGGGAATGGATAGTAATAATCAGTGAAGAAATTGAGGACATAGGGGAATTTGTGTAGTGGGAGTTCTAAAGGACCTAGGAAGAATCTGAGGTCCAAAGAATTTAGATAACTATCATGTGTATACAATTTTTGCATTTTAAAACCCAAACTAACTTTAAAGTCACATAGCTAGAAAGTGGAGGAGCTTTGGATTTATACTCAGTTTTTTCTGATTCCAAAGTCTGTGCTTTTAACCTATATCACAACATATAGCAAGGAGTCATCCTATGGCATAAGTATTTTGCTTGCCCTCAATACCATTTCATAATGGTATTCTACTATATTATCTTAGACTAACCATCTGCTTTTGAATTTTCTATCTCCAAAGATAGAACTCTACAGTTCTAAAATAAATGTCTCTCCCTAGTTTCTTGGAAGACTGGTTCTTTCTTATATGAAACATGTCATTAAGATTACTGGTAAAAATAATTTCGAAAGTACTCTGTGTTTTTATAGTATTTGTATAGGTGTCATTTCTTACAGAATTCTATAAGACTGATACCTGCTGTCATCCCCATTACTTATAAGATTGAGAGTTGTATTAGGAACCTTAATGGTCACTTCATCCCTTAGGGCCATTGTGAACAGATTACTTTGATGGATTGTCTTTTTATCAGTCTAATATAATAAATTACAATCATAAAGATATTGTAAAGATGGACTTTCTGTGTTTTCCAGAACTTTGTAAAAAAGTATTTCTTATACTGAAATGATTATTGAATAGTGTTTGGGAAGTTTGTGCTTGTTACTTACAAGAGGCCTCCGTATCTGTCCACATAGGCCTCTCCGTAAAGTTGCTTGAATTTTCTCATGATGTACTAGGTTAGTTCCCCTCAGAGTGAGTGATCCAAGAGACCATGAGGAGACAATAATGTCTTTTATGACCTAGCCTTGGAGGTCGTATACTTGTGCTTTCATAGTACTCCACTAGTCACATAGGCTAGTCCTGATTTGAAGTAGGAGACTACAGAAAGATGTGAATACCAGGAGACAGGGAGCATTGGGGCTATCTTAGAAGCTGGCTGCCACAAATGGATTTATCTGAGTTTTGGGAAAGTGAAAAGAATAAGTCAGTGGTAAACTTAGCAAGTCATATTTTAGGAGAATGATTAGTTTCTGTGTTTGAATAAATCATAATCTAAGGTATTTTTAGAGAGACCAATTTTATGCTAGTTTTTCACATTCTAAGCAGCTGTTACAAGTGCAAACATTTTTTTTTCTTTTTTCTTTTTATTTTTGGCAGATTATTTAAAATATCTGACAATACACATGGGAATACTTATTCTGATAACAGTGCAAACTTGGATTCCAGTATTGGCTCAGTAAAAATTGTCCAAAGAGAAATTAATGAAAAGAACTCATGGAAATATCGCAATAGTAAGCAAAAACCTCAATATTCAGATATTAACATGTTTACAGCAAGGGATGACTTTTCTGCTTCTGAGATCAGAGAAGGCATATTCAAAGCACCATCTTTTTCACTTGCACCTCAGCCTCATGAAGTTCAAGGTAATTTCTTGCTTTTTCATTTGGTTTTATAACTAGTCTGTATTTCTTAGCATAGGGAAGAATACAAAAATATACTAAATTTGAGTAGATTATCTCTCTGTGTAATTTCTGCATTTCTTTATTATATTGCATTATTTTTTAAACTGATATAATATTTTTAAATTGCACCATCAAAGAAAAGTTATGCAAATTTTATTGAAGCAGTTTTTATGGAAAAAGTTAAAAATATTCATATAAGTATGTAGGATATTTTTTTTAGGGGTAACAGAAAATGGTTTAGATTCCTTGAAGGCTGTCACCGAAATCCGTATCCTTTATTTTACTACAGCAGGTTTACATTTGAAATCACAGTTGTTAAACACTTTGCTTCATTGTGTCTCTGCTTATGAATTGACAAAGAAAAAGAGAGGAAAGTGAATCCAGTGTGTGTGATAGTGCAGCTCAAAGTGTGGTCTGCAGTCCAGTGCCAGTTTCTGAGCTGTTTGTTATCGGTCTGTGACAAGATAAGTACAGAAATAAGTTTGTATTATTGGGTAAGGACAACATATTGAGATAAACATGGGTAGAGCAAATTAATGAGAATGAATCCTGCTGTGGATTGGGGACATTTTTATAAATCTTGTATTTTCTGACAGCACCTCATTTATAGTTTATACCTATAATCTGACTTACATGTCTTGGCACTTCTAATGTAAATATTTTGAGTACATATGTATGTTCTGGAGGTAACATCTTCCTTGCTTCTTGGACACCCTGTGTTATGTCTGTAACAGTCTACTTATTTTATTTTATTATAATTCATTAGCTATTTTGTGACTATTTTCCTATGACCTATGGACCCATGAAGGCAAGGACCATGCCTTATTTATCTTTCTATCTCCAAATACATTGAAATATAATAAGCAGATAAAATAACAGAGTTTTTTTTAAAAGAATATTCACGAGCAAGGGTGAGAGTAAAGAAGTATGGAATGCATTTAGAAAGAACAAGCATTCAAATTTGGCCAAAATGAAGTTTATGATTAAAGGAGTAGTAGGAAATAATATTGGATAGATATCTTAGGATCAGATCATTTAATGCTATACTCAGGTCAAGAGTTTTTGTTTTAATTTTTAATAAATTTATTAAGCAATAAGGAGAGAAACCATGCTATATTTTTGAGCAGGTCAAGTTATAGCATCAAACCATATTCTAGGATTAGAGAATTAGAGATTCAAAAGCTGGGGAAGGCCCTTAAAATCCACAAAGGTTATGGTCTAGTTGGCAAAACAAAGTGAATTGCAGATATTGGGCAGTTGAGCTAGAAAAATCTTGGGGAGAGTGATTCCAGTCCTCAATACTCAGGGGACTGGGATAATTCTGAAGTATAGTTAGAAAATATTTGCCAAACCACTTGTGGAAAGTTGCATCCAGGGCAGATAACTGAACTGAGTTAGGATGGGGAGAGGGGACAATAAGAGAGTTATAATAATAACTTTAGACATAACCAGCCTTTAGTGCTTCTCTTCAGCATGGTGTCTCAATCCTGCCACACTTCCTTCTCCCTGGTGATCTAAGTAGGCTGGCAGCATAGGAAATAACGTAAGCAGTAAATGCTTAAAGTTAGTTTCATTAGCTGTATGATGGGACTTACTGGATCTGCCTTAATATGGCAGTAACTTTTGAAGAGTTTTAAAGACTTTCATGCTACATTAGCATTGCCAAAGTGCTTCTATTGTTTAGATCTCTTTGTTAAGGCTACTACCTACTCTTGTATCCATTGTATTGTCCAGAAAGTTGATTTGCTTTCGAACTCACTGAACTGCTACATTTTATTGTTACCAAGTGTATATTTAAATTTAAGTGGAAGATTCAGTGCTTTTCAGGATAACTTGAGAGTTTGGGGATTAGTTGGACACAGCTTATTTTCTGATTCTTGTCCAATATTTTACTATTCTTGAATTCTCAGGCCAATGGAAGTTTGGTCTTATATATGCTGCCACAGTACTCTCGTCATTTTCAGTCTGAATACATTTTCCCACCTGTAATATATAATTGTAGTGACACTGCTGTGAGTTTGTTGAATGAAGGAAAAATTTGATATCAAGTGTTGATAGTGATGATAAATGATGTTAGTAGCTGAGTTTTCTCATGAGCTAGAAAATGGATTCTGTACCTACTCTGAATGAGAGATTCATTTTTGTGAATGTAAACAGATATAGAACTATCTAATGAGAGAAAAACCAGCATGATGGCCCACTAGTGGGCTTGTTACAAATAAATATTTTATAGGAAGAGACATATTTTGGAGGAAAAATGAGATTCCCTCAAAAGCTGATGGTTCTACAAACTCAAAATTACATTTTTGTTATGACACAAATATTCTGATACTTTGCAAAACTGAAAGTAAAGTGAAATTTATAAATTATCTGTTTGATTTAAAAAATGCAAACCTTTATTAATTGGGTGCTTACTGTGCGACAGGCACTGTTCATGTATTTGGGATATGTCAGTTAAGAAAACAGACAACGACTCATTTTCCTTTAGGAGTTAATATTCTTGGGAGAGAGCATAGATCTGAACAATTGTAACAGTATATAAATAAGTCATATAGTATTTTAGAAGGGACGTTTATTATTTAAAGAAACAAGCTTCAGTCTATGGCCATACCACCCTGAACAAGCTTGATCTCATCTGATCTTGAAAGCTAAGCTAACTTTGGGTTTATTTTGTTCTTCTTTTTCTAGTTCCTTGAGGTATAAAGTTAGGTTGCCTGTGTTTTCTTTTTTCTTCATGTAGGAGTTTATCGCTATATACTTCCCTCTTAGAACTTAGAACTGCTTTTGTTACGTTCCATAAATTTTGGTATGTTGTCCTTCCATTTTCAAATGTCTGGACAAACCTGTCAAGATAGGTTTTTGAATTCCCTTTCAATTTCTTCTTTGACCTAACTGTAAGTTGTTTCATCTCCACATATTTGTGGATTTTCCAGTTTTATTCTTGTAATTGATTTCTAGTTTCATACCATTGTGGTTGGAAAGATGTTTGATGTGATTTCAGTCACTTTATCTTTTGATTGGATAGTTTAGTCCATTTGCATTTAAAGTATTAATTGATAGATATGGACTTACTATTGCCATTTTATTTATTGTTTTCTAGCTTTTTGTTCCTTTGCTACTTCTTTCTTCTTTTGCTCTCTTTGTGATTTGATGATTTTCTGCAGTGGTATGCTTTTGTTTCTTTCTTTTTATCTTTGTATATCAACTATAGCATTTTGCTTTATAGTTATCATGAGACTTGCATTACACTCTTATAGTTTTAATAGTCTCTTTTAAGTTGATGACAACTTAACTTTGAATGTATATAAAAGTGGTACGATTTTACACTCATCCTATATTTATATTTTTGATGTCATGATTTATATCTTTTTTATTGTCATCCATTATCAAATTACTCTAGTTATGTTACTTTTGTCTTTTAACTTTTATACTAGAGTTATAAATGATTAACTACCACCATTACAATATTAGAGTATTCTAAATTTAACTACAAATTTATCTTTACCAGTGAGTTTTGTACTTTCACACCTTTTCCTGTTACTAATTAGCAACCTTTCATTGAAGCTTGAAAAACTCACTTTAGTATTTCTTGTAAGGCCGGCCTACTAGTGAACTACTTAAATTTTTGTCTAGAAAACTCTTTATCTTTCCTTCAGTTCTGAAGGACAAGTTTGCTGGGTAATTTCTTGGTTGGCAATTTTTTTCTTTCAGCACCTAGAAGATATCATCCCCCAAGGTTTCTGGTGAAATATTTGTTCATAGTCTTTTGGGTATTACTATGCATGTAAGAACTTTTCTCTTGCTACTTTTAAGATTCTCCCTTTGTCTTTAACTTTTGACAATTTAATTATGGTGTGTCTTGATGTAGGTCTGTTTAGATTCATCTTCTTTGGTAATCTGGGCTTTCTGGATCTGGATATCTGTTCTTTCCCTCAGGTTAGGGTAGTTTTCAGCCATTATTTCTTTAAATAAGCTTTCTTCTCATTTCTTTCTTTTCCTTCTGGGACCTCAGTAATGTATATATTGCTCCACTTGATAGTGTCTCATAAGTCCCTTAAGCCATCTTTACTCTTTCTCATTCTTTACTTTGCTTCTCTGGTTGCTTTAATTCCACTGCCCTATCTTCAAGTTCATTGAAGTTCCTTTCTTCTACTTGATTGGTATGATGTTGAATCCCTCTATTGAGTTTTTCACTTCAGTTTTGCATTGATCAGCTCTATAATTTCTGTTTGGTACTTTATATTTTTTATGACTTTGTTAAAATTCTGACTTTGTTCACGCATTGCTCTTTGAAGATATTTATGCATTATTTTGAACCCTCTATCAAGTAAATCACTTATCTCTGTTTTATTAAGTTTGGTTTCTGGAGATTTATCTTTTTGTAGTTGTTGTTTGGAACATATTCTCTGTTTCTTCATTTTCCTTGATTCTCTGTGTTGGTTTTTGCACATTAGGTGAAACATCCACATTCCCAGTCTTAAGAGATTGGTTTCATGTAGGCAGGAGATGAACCTCATCAATCAACTCAGCCCAAACTCCTATTTGCCTGTCAAACTTTTGTAATTGCCCAAGTCACTGTCTTTGTTTTTAGTGGCTACCAATAGTTGAAGATATGTCAAGATCCTCAGTGTCCCAAAGGGGAGGGTTGCAGTCAGCATCTAAATGTGGGCTGGTTAGAAGCTAGAACCTCAGGCAGCAGCTGAGGAAGTATGCAGTTATGTGCCTTCTAGATAGAAACTGGAGATAGATATTTTTCCCTGTTACCTCTGTATTGAGCCTGGATGTGTACCTGTGGGTGTGTGTGTTCCTATACCCATTTAAAAACTGCTTCTTTATTTGCTATAGTCCCGTGGAACTCATGAATGCAAGTCCTATTGGTTCATAGAGTTTGGGGGGCCTATTTTTCATATGGGAACCTTAAAAGTTGGTTGTTAAATGTGTGGCTTAAACCCTTTGCTTCTTGGGGAGAAGGTGAGAGTTGAGGGTTCTTTTCCAATTATATGGTGCTGCACCAGGAGTGGGATTTATGGTGAGAGTTGTCTCAGCTTTTCCTACCTGTTTTAGTGTCATATTTTCTCAGTAACCCAATGTATAGTAGTCTCTCAACTAGTTTCAGGATTTCTCTCAAAATTGTTCTGTGTGTAGCTGTATATTTGGTGATCTGTGGGAGGAGAGACATTAAGGAGCATCCTTTAATGTCATCGTAGTCCTTTCCTTTATATCTGTTAATTCTTTTCTTATGATGTCAAAATAGCAAGTATTAA
This sequence comes from Pteropus alecto, assembly GCF_000325575.1. Lineage (NCBI taxonomy): Eukaryota > Metazoa > Chordata > Mammalia > Chiroptera > Pteropodidae > Pteropus > Pteropus alecto. The sequence continues at coordinate 34,749,286 of NW_006441955.1, read as the reverse complement.
AGCCTCATCATTAAATATTATCAGTATTAATTTAACTTAGCTTTTCAATTAAAAGTAACCAATTTTTAAAATTCCAAAATATTTGACTCCTTAATGTTATCTAAGCGGCAAAATTTAGAAGCATTTTCAAAGAATTCCCATATTTCAACTATATACAGTCTAAAGCTTTTGATGATGTAAGTATTTTATAATTATTTACTTATCTGCCTTTTCTTACTAGATTGTTTGCTCTCTAAGGGCAGGGACTAGATCATGTTAATTATGTACCCAGTGACTGGTACAGTATAAGAACTCAAAAAATGTTTGTTAAATTAATGCATGTGATTTTCATAAGTGAGTTGGTGTGTATTTATTAAATTTATAAAAATTTATCTGGAATCTAAAGAAATGACTTTCTAGGTCTAGCATATTACTTTGACAAATAAAACAAGACAAAAAATTATTAATAGTGCTATTTTTTGAGGGTGGTGGATCTAAAGCAAGGTCACAATTTTAGTAAATTTAGAGATGAAAATGTTTGAGCTATCATTCCATAGAGTCTTCTTCAGGCATATTTTCTAATAACTTGAGAAAGTGAATGAAAAATTTTATATATTCCATGATTGATTACATTTTATTTTTTAGCTTCTTTACACAGATAGGAATTTTGTGATTTGTGCTCCAACTGGTTCTGGGAAAACTGTAGTGTTTGAACTTGCTATAACAAGATTGTTAATGGAAGTACCATTGCCATGGTCAAATATTAAAATTGTTTATAGTAAGTATTTATATATTTTAAGAGTGTTAATTATAATAATGAGAAACCATTAAGGCAAGAATAAGATATAAATTCAAGTTCAAGCCATAGAACTTATATGGTTTTTCGTATTTTTTTAATAAAGATATATCACATTTGGTCTTGTCTGTTACATTGAATTCAAAACACATTATCCCAGAGTTATAAAAAAAGAAAGTAATATTTCAATTGAGAATTTTGCCTTTACATCTTCATTTTTAAAAGGACAGGCAAGATAAAGACATAAAATCAAACATTTTGTAATTCTAGAAATTTCCATAGCAACCATACTCTCCTTTCATAGGTGTATATATATATATAATTTTTTTCATTAAAATAATTTATGCACATGGTTAAAAATTCAATTATCACAAAAGAGCTTCTAATGAAAAGCAACGCTTTCCTGCCCTGCCTCTCTTCACTCTTAGTTACAGTTCCCTGAACAATCACTTCTTTTTCTATTTTTAGTTCTGTTCAGTGATTATCTTTATAACTCTAAATAAGATGCTCCTGTTGTTAACTTTTAATTTATAAATATTAGGCAACATCTAGACATGTATTTTTATGATAACTTTAGTAGCCAATGTTTTGTGAAAATAATTTAAAAATTTTACTGACATTCAAAATAAATACCTTATATTGTTATAGTGGCACCAATTAAAGCCCTGTGTAGTCAGCGTTTTGATGACTGGAAAGAAAAATTTGGACCAATAGGATTGAACTGTAAAGAACTGACTGGAGATACAGTAATGGATGACCTATTTGAGATTCAGCATGCCCACATTATTATGACAACTCCAGTATGTGTTATTTATACTTTATTATTTCCTTGGTATATTAGAAACTATATGTTTCTCTTCACAAAGAAAAAAGTTAAAAGAAATACAAAGTAGAAGAATATATTTGCAATATAGAAAACAAACAACAAAGAGTAATAGTGTTCAATATTTATAAGGAATACTTACAAATCAATAAGCAAAAGACAACCAAATGGGAAAAGTAGGCAAAAGATATGAATAGGCAATTTATTATTGGAGATAATTTGTAACCATACTTACTGCTGGTATTCTTCTACCCAAGTATTATATATTGCAGAGAGAGAACCTTGATAGAGCTTACAAAAGGTAATTTAACTATAATTTTGAACATTTTTGATTAAACTTAAAAATAAATGGGAGTTCAATTTTTTGTGTGTGTTTTTCTCCTCTTTTAAAAAAGTTTATTTTATTATTAGTTTCAAGTATACAGTACCTTGTTTAGACATTTATATAGTTTATAAAATGATCCTCCTAATTGCTCTTTTTCTCCTCTGGCTCTCCACCTAGCCATTACATTAATGCTAACTGCATTCCCTATGCCACGTTCCCCATCCCCATGACCATCAAATACTAATTTTTACTTCTCTAACCCTTCACCCCATTCTCCCAGCTCCCCAACCTCCCTCCCCTCTGGCTATCACCTGATTGACCTCTATATTTGTGAGTCTGTTTTTGATTAGTTTGTTGGTTTTGTTTCTTAGGTTTTGCATATAAGTAAAATCATATAGGAGTTCAGTTTTGTAAGCACTTGTAAGACTGTCAAAATCCTTAAAATTTTTTAAATCTTTAAATCTTTGCAAGATACTTTTGAGATGTTAACTAAAATATGTTGCCCATCTTTTATAACATGTCATGTTAAAATTTTATTAATAATATAAATAATATTTATTATAATCCCTTATCATATTAAACTACTTGCATTTTTTCTCTAGGAGAAATGGGATAGCATGACTAGGAAATGGAGAGACAACTCTTTGGTTCAGCTGGTTCGACTGTTTCTCATTGATGAGGTAGTGAACACATTATTCACTTTCAGAGATAAGCATAAGAAGATGACTAAATGGATAGAAAGAAGCGAGACATTTTCAACCAAATTATGTGTTTGTTTTATCTCTTCAATTGAAAATGCTTATTTTTTTAAGGAAGAGTGTTAATATTATTGCACATTTTAATTGATTAGATAGCTTTTTATAGCTAATGGTTTTTTTTTCTTGATTTCTTTTCTTAGGTACATGTTGTAAAAGATGAAAATCGAGGACCAACTCTTGAAGTTGTAGTCAGCAGAATGAAAACAGTACAGTCTTTATCTCATACTTTAGAAAATACTACCACTTTTATTCCAATGAGATTTGTAGCTGTATCTGCAACAATTCCAAATGCTGAGGATGTAAGTTAAAATTTTAGTCTATAAGATTTTTTATGACGAGTGAAATATTTAGTCATTTTAATGTTAGAGAAAAACAAGGATTTTTTTTCGGTAAATCATCTAACCAATTTAATAGAAAAATATGTTGTAGAAAGTGATGGTTATATTTTGTGGGTAAGGCAGTATTATGCCCACAAAATTTGGTTATTTTTAATAAAACATTTTGGTACAAGTCTGTTGTTTACCAGTATCTAAAAGTCTCAGTTTCGTGGGTTTCAGGTACCTCATAATGACTAATAATATATAGGGTTATTGTAACCAGCTAACTCTATTTGTATAGCAGAATATGGTGGAGAATAAAAATAATTAGTTAGCTGATTACCATCCACCTCCCCCAATTCTATGTGCCTGGCATTATGGTAAGCACTAATGATAGATGCAAAAGTGGAAACATATAGACCCTGCCCTTGAGGAGGATCTCATGGTTAATGGAGTATACAACTTGTAAAGAAATAATTGTATGCAGTTTTATACTTTCTATAATGAATATATGTCCTAATTTATTTTTTCTTTTTTTTTGCAAACTTGAAGAATAGTACAGCCTCACTCTGCTTTCTCACTACTGTTTACTTCTCAGCCTACTATACTACTACTTTTTCCTCCTGCTACATCTTAGAAATTGTTTTCAGAGTCCAGAGTTTTCACAAATAGCTGCTATATTATCTACTCCAATGGAAAATTTTGCCTTTATATTTAATTTGTCACAATTAATCACATTTTGTTTTTAAAATGACAACTTGTTTTATTCATATTCAAGAATAATAGAATTTTAAAGTATATATAAACAGCAAAAATTTAGTGTTCATCTTTCCAGATGCATAGATGGAATCATAATGTACATACTCTTTTATGATTTGCATGTCACCTGCAAATGTTTCCATGTCATTAAATATTCTCCTTTAATACAGTATTTGTGGTTTTATTATAATTTATTTAATACTTCAGTGCTGAAAGATTATTTCCATTTTTGGTATTGTAAATAGTGCTGAAATTAATAAATCTTTGAAAACATCATGATTATGTCCTTAAGATGAACTTCTAGAGTAAAATAACTGAGTCAAAGGGTATGTAAAACTCTAAGAACACAGTGCTTTCAATAAATATTATATTCATTTACGCTTCTACCATCAGACATCTCTCTGAATTTAATACTGGATAGTATACCAATGAAATTGTTATTATTGCTTTTAAATGGCAGTTAAATTTCTTGTTTAAAGTGGTACCTTATTTGAAAATTTTGTACTGCTTTGATTTCTACTGAAGTAAATATTTTTAACATTGATGGCTGTAAGTTCTTTTTTTTGCAACTTCCTTTTTTCATATTGGGATACTAAAGTTTTCTTATTGATTTGTATGCAATTATTATCAACATTCTGTAATTCTTCTTATTTTTTAAGAAAATTTTGATAAGAGTTTATTTGAGCCAAACTGACAACATATGGCAGGGAGCAAGATCTTGAATGCTCCCAATATCCTGTAATTCTTGAAACTCTCTTTCCCATTGTTATAGTCACTACTTCTGCGGAAGCTATTCTTCTGTCTTACTCTACAAGTTCTCTTACTCAATTTTCACCTAAATTAAGGTCTTTATCATTGGCCTTCTGCCACTCTCAAACTGTGAATCCTTGTGTGATCTCATCACTATCCATGATAACTTTGAAAATGTTTTAATAATTTCTTCCTGTGCAACTAGAAACTCAGTAATCCATCTTCCACTCAAAGCAATGGTCAGGTTCATAGCAAGGCATGAAGCCTGACTACTGAGCAGGCTGTGAAGATAAGGATTGCTTACCATAGCTCACCATTGTTCACCACAGTGCCAACTAGTGACTCTAGCATTGAGTCTGAAATGTGCTTTTGGCACTGCCACCTCTCAACTGTTTATTTATTCTTTGTTGAAAACTTGTTAACCTTTCCCAATCTCAGCCAATGATTACTTTCAGCTAGTATTTAGGACAACACAAAAGTGTCAGCTATATCTAGACATAGTTCTGAAAAATAGCAAAGAAGTTACAATGACAGTGAAAAATTAAATTTCTCTACCAAAATTAATTTTAATTTTACTTTGGACTCTTAAGAAGGAAAATAAAACAAAATAATAATTCATTGGAAGTTTATCATGGTGAAAAGTGGGTATAATCTTTAAATACTGCTATTGATAATATTTACCAATATATCGATAGAATAGTGTCAAAAGAGTATGTAATATTGAAAAAGAATATTTGATTAAATATCATTACACTTTAAAGTGGTCTATATTTGAGTTATTTTTAGCCATAAAACTTTATTAGAAAAACTTTTAATGTATATATTATTTAAAGATTGCAGAATGGCTTTCAAGTGGTGAAAGACCTGCTGTATGTCTGAAAATGGATGAGAGATATAGACCAGTGAAACTTCGGAAAGTGGTCCTTGGATTTCCTTCCAGTAGTAACCAAACTGAATTTAAGTTCGATTTAGCCCTCAACTACAAAATCGCCAGTGTTATACAAACGTACTCTGATCAGAAACCTGCACTTGTGGTATGCATTATTGTTTGCTTATTTTTCAGTGTAATGTTCAGTTTTTTATATAATTAATACAGAAATTATTCATTCATTTTTAGTTCTGTGCAACAAGAAAAGGTGTGCAACAGGCTGCTTCTGTTCTTGTGAAAGGTGCTAAGTTTATTATGACTGTGGAACAGAAACAGAGGTATATGTTTTCATTTTTTTCTTGGTGGTAGAAAGATTTGTAGGGATTGCCTAGATGAGATGAGAAAACTGGCTTCATTCCTTAACTTTTCAAGTTACTGACCTCTCCAAGCCTCAGTTTCCTTATCTGTAAAATAAGGATAATAGTAACTTGGAAGATTGAGATAATGAATCTTAGTACAACTATGATCCTGTCTTCTTTATTTCATAGCCAGGTTTCCTGAAAGATTGTTAATATTGCTATTTTCATTTTATTTGTCCACTTTCAATCCAACATCTGTTGTAATCTTTTACTAAATGGGGAATCTTTCTAATCTCTCAGGAGCCTCTGACACATTTGACCACTCCCACCTTATTTAAAAACTGGACTCTACTTCCATTATCATCATGTACCAAGTTTCTTCCTGCTTTGCTGACAGCTCTCTGTCCTTTTTTCACTTCTCCTACCCAACTCTCAACTTTTTAACCCTTAAAATGTTAACATTCTAGGGGTTCTATCCAAGATTTAGTCTTTCTAATTCCACATTCCTAGGTATTTGTATCTGTCCCATAGGTTTAAAGACTATATGTACTCATATATTTATATATGTCTGTGACTTCCTAAATTTATAGCTCCAATCTAGACCTCCATTCTGAGCTCCATGTCTACAGTCCATCTGCCTAACTGACATCTCCAATTGTATGTCTATGGGAATCTCAAACTTAATTTGTCCAAAATAGAACCTTGGCTCTTTCAAACTAGCTTCTCTTTCAGTGTTCCCCATCTTAATTATACATCATTTCCCTAATAGCTTACAGCAGAAACCTATCGTTGTTATCCCCCTCACTTTCTTCCCCGCAGGCAATTACTAAATCCTATTTATTCTTTCTTGTAAATATATCTCATATTATTTTGTCTCCATCAGCATAGCCACCACACTAGTTCAAATCACTATTAATCTCTTGCCTTTTATCTGTTGGTGAGGCACATACTCTTATCCCGCTTTAGTCTATTATCTATATAGCAGAGTGATTGTTTAAAATTGCAAAGCTAAATGTCAGTTTCCTGCCTAAAACCGTTTAATAGTTTCTTATTGTCAATAAGATAAAATCTAAAATCCTTAATCCCGCAATACCTGTATAATTTGATGTCTAGCTAATTCTCCAGACTTATCATGACCATGCTCCCCCTTCTCTCACTATAGTCAAGCCATATTGGCCTCTCCGTTCTGTAATACACCAAAGTGTTATCCTGCACAGGGATTTCCTGCATTGTGTTTTCTTTGCCTGAATGGTTTTTTACCTAACTCATCCATCCTTCAAGTTTCACCTTTAATATCATTTTTCTGTGATTCTCAGTTACCCATTTACTTTTATAGGTACCCTGTACTTTTATTTCATAGCACTTATTATTATAATAAATATTCTTGTTTAATTGTTATTTTAATATCTGTTCTAATTATTAGATTATAAACTTAATTGAGGAAAGAGGACTTACCACTTAATCTTAGCAGGTCTCAGCAGAGTGCTAGTCCATGGTTACTCCTTAATGAATATTAGCTTCTTCTTATTAATAACAATTTTTAGGAATCAAACATGTTTAGTGGTAGATCTCAGACTAAAATTGGATTGGATAGTTATATGTGGATATGAGCAGATAATGATTTTTCTATCTAATTTTGTGTGGGAGGTGATGTACTTTTCTCTACTTTAGATCAGATCAGCTTTCCAATTACCAGTCTATCTATCCTGTGGCTATCACCTGTGGTCACTTTGTCAACCAAAGATGTATACCAAGCCTAGAAGACACCACTCTGGTTTTTTGCCATTCTTTAGCTTTCCATCCACTAAAAAAGATTGATCTGTAGACATTTATCCCATTAAAGAGTTACAGGTGTAGCCACCTATTTATATTCTGTATACTATTTTCCCAATTTTACTTCCACTTCAAGGATTTAATTTGATCCCCTTAATTTGATATAGTTACTGCCATATGCAAAACAAACAAACAACAACAACAACAACAAAACTCTAGAGTGTGAAGCATGTAGAGAAGTGCTTTTATTATAAACATCACAAAACATGATTAGACAATAAGATACAGTAGAGAGCCAGAAAGAGTGAAAGAAACTAACAAAGAGCTTACAGCCAAAAAGTAGATGGCCTCTGAGACTTGGATAGAAAGGAAGAAAGTGAAATTAATGCTAACAACATAATAATAACATAGATTTCTTTCTACTCACCTCTTTGTTTTATACTCCAAAGCATGTTTATTTTATAGTCTTTTACTAGGAACAATAAACAGTTGAATAGAATCTCACTTATATGTTCTGCTTTTGCTTCATCCCTGAGAAAAGCATAAGTAAAAAAAGGAATAGAATGCCATTT
>NW_006441955.1:34737778-34741179 GCF_000325575.1 Pteropus alecto | reverse complement strand
ACTACTACTGCTTATGTCAATTTACTTTAACCAGTCACATTCTAGTAACTCTCAAAAGACTTCTTTTTGCACATCAACTCCCAGATTCTGTTACTAAGGTTTCTAAACCTGTCTAACATGCCCATCATTTTTGTACTCTGGTCTCTTTAGCTTTATATTAAATATTTTTTCTGTTGTATCATGAATTTAAATAACAAAATATTTCTATATTTTGAAGTTTTTTGGTTAACTTCAGGAAGTTAATTGTTAGTTTTCTCATAGTGAGAAGGCTTTCCTGAGCTTTTGGTTTTAATCAGAAGATCCCTTGGCTATTTATGGCCAGTGATCAAGTTTATTGGGGGAATGTATACATCCATTAGGTCATTTTGCTGGCAAAAGCCTTTTCTATAATCAAATCATGATTGATAGCTTTCATACCAGCTGTACTTGGTTTTATAATATTCTTGATTATTAATTTTCTAAATTTTTTTTTAACAAAGATGAGGTTTCAAAAACAAGTTGACCAGTTAGTTATAAAAATTAGTGATAGAGTAAAGGTAAAACTGGAATTAAAAAAAAGTATAGGTATAAATCTATTAAGTAGCTATGAGTTTGGAACTTTCTACCTGTTGGGTGAATAAATTAGTTGATCAGGTTGGGCTATGTGACGTTTAGTCAGAAACAGATGTGGCTGTCAAGTAATGAGACTTCTTTTCTTGCTCATAAACTAACTCTGAAGGCAGTTTTTAAAAACTTACAGAATTCTGTATTCAATGGTGGCATCATTCACTTAGAAAACGATATAGCCTCCCATGGTGAATACTTAATAATTAATTAGCATTTTGATTTAAACATATCTATATGAGTAAGGAACTGAAATAGGTAGTATTTAAGTACCTTAAAACTAATGTATAGTTGATAGATGGTCACAGGGGTGGGGAGCATGGCATAGGGAATTCAGTTAGCATTAATGTGTTGGCTAGGTGGAAAACCAGGGGAGAGAAGAAACAATCAGGAGGATCATTTATAAACTATATAAATCTCTAACCAATGTACTGTATACTTGAAACTAATTAAAACAAAGCAAACAAGCAAACAAAAAAGCAAATGTACTCAATCCCCTCCCTTTTACCCTGTTCTCGGCTGGAGACAAATTAGCTTGTTTTGTTTCAGGTAATCATTTTCCTACACAGAAGCATATAGCATAATTCCTTTTTTCATTTCTCACTCTTATCTAGTTACTTAAAGAAAATTTCTGTCTCCTTCAATTCTCTTCTTTACTCTTTGTCTTTTTACTCTTTCTTTATCCCTTTTTTTATTCCTGTTTCCCCACCTCCAACCCCACCCCCGTAATAAAATGCTGTTATTAAAAACAACATGAACTGTTGAATTGCAGTGCTGCCACTTTTACCAGCTGTGTACCATGGGGCATATTACTTAACTTCTTTCAGCTTCAATAGCTTATTCAGGGTTAGATATATGAGAATCAACTATCACACCATATTATTGTGAGAATTAAACAAGACAACATATCTAAGACACCTAACAGTGCATAGCACAGGGTTTGTGCTTAATACTAATATGTCCTTTCCTTTTGCCCTCTTGTCATTACATTATAAATCCTTTAAAAAGTTATGAATGTTATATTAAAAATAATGTCTGCGATAAGGGAATGGAAAAACATAAATTTGGAAGTTCTTAGACATAATTAAGAACCGACCCTACCAACCTGCAAAATCTTCAGAAGTACTCAGAAATCCATTTCAAGTTGTGAAGAAAAACTTTCTTCCTCTTCTCTTCTAAACTAGTTTTAAATGCCATTTTAAATGCCATAACTCAGACACAATAAACAACAATTTCTTATTTCCATCTGTTTTGGTTTACTTACTAGTGATATAGTAGAGGTTTAAAATTGTTATTCCCTACAAATATTTTTCAGCAAATTATGAGAGTAGACTTATATTTTGACCCATGAACATAATCACTATTTATGTTTTTTCCTGTGGAAAGTGAGTTTTCTAAATTCCCGATTTAAAAGTGAGCTTCAATGTTACTGCTAAAAAATTAGAGACTTTTTTTTTTTTTTTTCAAATTTGTACCCTTTTACCAACCTTTCTCTATTTTCTCCTCACTCCCAGCCCTTGGTAGCCACTTTTCTACTGTTTATATAAGTTTGACTTTTTTTTAGATTTCACATATAAGTGATACCACACAGTGTTTATCTTTCTCTTTCTGGCTAATTTCAACTTAGCATCATGCTCTCTAGGTTCATCATGTTGTCATGTTATCCATGACAACATGATGAACCTATAACATGTTATCCATGTATATACCGCATGTTCTTTATACATTCATCTGTTGACAGACACTTAGGTTGTTTCCATACTTGACTATTGTGAATAATGCTGCAATGAACATGTAAGTACGGCTATCTCTTTGAGACGCTGATTATGTATCCTTTGGATATAACCCAGAGTGGGATTGCTGGGTCATATGGTGGTTATATTTTTAAGTTTTTTAGGAACCTCCATACTATATTTCATGGTGGCTGCACCAGTTTATATTTCCACCAACAGCGCACAGGGCTTTCTTTTCTCCACATCTTTGCCAGCACTTATTATCTCTTGTCTTTTTGATAATAGCTATTCTAACAGGTATGTGGTACAGTATAATTGTGGTTTTGAATTGCATTTTCCCAATGATTAGTGATGTTGAGCACCTTTTCATGTACTGTTGGACATTTGTATGTCTTCTTTGGAAAAGTTCCTATTCAGATTCTTTGCCCATTTTTTAATTAGGTTATTTGATTTTTGCTGGGTTATAAAATTAGGGACTTCTGAGTATGAAAGTTAGTATGAAACTTCTTAAAGACAGTTTTCAAATAATGATATTGTGAAAATGTTTTGATATCTATAAGCTTCAAATTAGTTAATAAACTGAGAAGATTTTGATGTTCATGGGAATAACTCAATAATTTTGTGGTATTTTTATATAGGTTACAGAAGTGTGCATATTCCATAAGAGATTCAAAACTGAAAGGTAGGTTTAGAGATAATTTTTAAATAGCATTTCAGCTATAGATAAAGTGTCAGTTACTGTTGAAATATTAACAGTACATAACAGATGATATATTTCTATTACAGATATCTTAATATATGGTATTGCTTATCATCATGCTGGTATGGAGCTGTCAGATAGAAAAGTAGTTGAAGGAGCTTTTATTGTTGGAGATCTACCAGTTCTTTGTAAGTAAAATATATTCTTGTGGCTTAAGTATTCTGACTTATTTCTGCTTTTCTCCCAAATCCAAAATTATGTAACTATCCATGGATATACATGTTATAGTAAACTCTTTGGCAGTTTTAGTTCTTTATCATGTTACTGAACATAATGCAATTTGAAAAGTTAGACTTCAACAATTT
>NW_006441955.1:34723637-34737739 GCF_000325575.1 Pteropus alecto | reverse complement strand
ATATATATTATTTTATATTGTAATGTTATTTTTTCTTTTTAAATAAGTTCCCCATATATGAGTCTTTATTATATTTATAAGAACATATGTATATCTTTTATAAGAAAATGTCTACCTGAAGCAGTAAAATTATATGTCTTAAAAGTAACATTCCTTAATCCAATGCAGTTACTACCAGTACTTTAGCTATGGGAGTAAACTTACCTGCTCACCTAGTAGTTATAAAATCTACAATGCATTATGCTGGAGGAGTGTTTGAAGAGTACAGTGAAACAGATATTCTACAGATGATTGGTAGAGCTGGTCGACCTCAAGTAAGTGACAGTATTTTACTTTTTGTAACCTATTTTAAAGACAAGGTAAAAAGCAAAAAAAATTTTTCTTGCATAATTTTTGTTAAACAAAAGATTAAGATTTCATATTTGGATGAAGTTTAGAAATAAATTTAACTGAGAAAATCTAATTTAATGGAAGAATAGAAGTAAAAGAAGTCTCACCAAAGGAGATATACTCCCTCCACTGTTCGAGATTCCATTGGTTGATGAATGGTTGAATTTATGAATGTGTATGCTGTTAAAAGGCTTTTTTTGTTTTGAGGGTTTTGTTTTTGTTTTTGTTTTTACTCTGAATGAGGATACTATTGGCATTTTGTATGGGACAGTTTTTCTTTGTGTAGGACTGCCATGCATTGCAGAATATGTAGCATCCCTGGATCCTATCACAAAATACCAGTAATGCTCCCCAGCTATTGTGACAATTAAAAATCAGCCCATACACATCACAAAATATGCCTTACTGTGACAAATACTTGAATAAAAATGTCAGTTATATAGATACTAAGGGACCATTTACAAAGAATATCTTTTCAAAAAATGTCAAGATATTGTTGTACAAATCTCTAATTTTTATAGGCTAAATTAGATTACATGTAAACTACATCAAATATTACAACTTGTATTCAGGTACCTAAGATTGTTTTGATTTCACCACTGCCAAAATTATGTTTCACTGAAACCAAAGTGGCATTTTTACATCTCTGCTACTGAGAAGTTTTTAGATTATATTTTCATTAACATTCAAGTTCAGAAGCATTTTTAAGGCCTTTTTGACCTGTAGTTTAAGACAAGGAACTGTTTAATATAAAATCAAAGTCTTGAGTTATTGAAGAAGACTGATATCAACTAGTTCTCTTCTTTACTAAATTTCTGTGTTTGTGTGTGTACATTTGTGTGTGTTTTTTTCCAGTTTGATACTACAGCTACTGCAGTTATTATGACTCGATTAAGTACAAGAGAGAAGTATATTCAGATGTTAGCTTGTAGTGACACTGTAGAAAGCAGGTAATACAAAAAATATTCTAAAATGATATTGTTTATATAGCCCATATTTTTTCTTTTAATATATTAAAAGGAAATTTGGTTAGGGACTTTTTTCTAAGACCATTTACCTGAAACTTTTCAATAATCTAACTTGAAAATTTGTGTCCTTTTAAGAAATTTAACAGTTAAAAACGAATTTTTATTAAGCAGTGTTTCTTAGCATGTGTTATTATTTGTCTTTATTATAAAAGACAAAATTAAGAGGAGGAATATAATTTTCATATCTCTTTACATCTTTAAAACTTGTTTAATGATAGGCAGTCTAAAACCTTTATTAATAAAGTATTTGATTATAATACTCTTAGAGAAAATAGGATATAATTCACTCCCTACCATTTTTTTAGATTTTATTTTTTTAAGTTTATTTTTAATTGTAGTTGACATATAACATACCATATTCTATTAGTTTCAGGTGTACAACATAGTGATTCAACATTATATACCTTATAAAGTGATCATTACAATAAGTCTAGTAACCATCTATTACCATACATAGTTATTACCATATTATTAACTCTTTTCCCTATGCTGTATATTACATCCCATGACTTATTTTATAACTGGAAGTTTGTACTTCTTAATCTCTTTCCCCTTTTCTGCCCAACCCTCCACCCTCTTTTTTCTGGCAATCATTTCTTTGTTCTCTGTATCTATGAATTTGTTTCTATTTCATTTTGTGTTGTTTTTTTTTTTAGATTCCACATATAAGTGAAATCATATGGTATTTGTCTTCCTCTGTCCAACTTATTTCACTCAACATAATACTCTCTAGTTTCATCCATGTTGTCACAAATGGCAAGATTTCATTATTTTTTATGACTCAGTAATATTTCATTTTATATATGTACCACATCTTCTTTTCTCTTCATGTATTGATGGACACTTAGGTTGCTTCCATATCTTGGCTATTGCAAACAATGCTGCAGTGAACATAGGGGTGTTTATATCTTTCTCAATTAGTGTTTTTTTGTTTTCTTCAGTTAAATACCCAGAAGTGGAATTGCTGGATCATTTGGTAGTTCTACTTTTATTTTTTCGAGGACTCTCCATATTGTTTTCCTTAGTGACTGCACTAGTTTACAGTTACTCCAACAGTGTACAAGGGTTCCCTTTTCTCCACATTTTCTCCAACACTTGTTATTTGTTGTCATTCCCCACCCTGTTTTAAAGCAATAATGTCTTCTAGAGATATGGAATAGAGAGAAATATTTGTGATAGTTGAACTGGCTTTTAATGGTTTTCTCTTGTATTTTTGAAAATTATGATATCTTTCATTAATAAAGTAGCAATGAGTATATTGTTCTATTATATTATTGAATTATTCAAAATATTATTGAAGTTTTTAAACAGTAAGAGCTATGGCATTGAAATATTTATTACTAATGCAAAACTTTTTTTCCCATTAGTTTACACAAACATCTTATTGAACATTTAAATGCAGAGATAGTATTGCATACCATCACAGATGTGAATATTGCTTTGGAATGGATACGGTCAACTTTGCTTTATATCAGAGCGTTGAAAAATCCATCTCATTATGGTTTGTTACTTTTACTTGGAAAAGTAGTAATTTTTTCAAGCCATTTGGGCCTATAATTATTTTAATAGGTCACAGAATAGATTACAGAAACTAATAGGTAACAGAAACAAAAGTAACAGTAGTCATAAATACATTTAGAGGCAAAAGTAGACAAATATGAGAAATCTTTATTTCACTTCTAGTGTTTCAGTAATGTTTGAAATTAGCACCATTAAAAATGGACATTTTAGAAAATAATTAAAATGCCTAAAATTATTTAAGTTAAAGTTAAAAAAAGTCTTGAATTTTATTTGAATTGGTGCTCAAATCAAAGTATATAGTACTACTATTGCTGCTGGTATTTTCATTCTGCTTCTAAAACTAACACGCATCTGGTTACATTGCTTCTGGAGGGTTCTTTCATGTGGATAGGTTATAAAATAAAAATACTTGAGATAACTGAATATCAAATTAAAATCTGACGTGTTGTAATACCACTCAATGGACACAGTTTAAAAACTTTCAGAGCTCTAGGAAAAAAGTAGATACAGTATTCCTGGTCACTGTTATACAATCAAATAAACAAAAGAGAAGCCAACTGATATAGAGATGATTTCACAACAGTGGTTATTTTTTATAAATGTTTAGTCTTGTTTTAATTTATAAGCTATTTTTTTCTGTTTAAGATTTAATTAGACTACTCTTTTCTAGTTAGTGTATAAACTGAGCCTATCAAAATGAATTAAGTCCATTCTATTTTATTTTTTATAAATTTTTATAATTTTATATAGGTTTTGCACCTGGATTGAACAAAGATGGAATTGAAGCAAAATTACAAGGTTAGATGTATTTCCTTCTTAAAAAATTATATTTTATAAACTCTAATGAAAAATGTCAGTTATTGTGTAAGTAGGAATACTCTTGTAATTTTTTTTTAAGTAAACTTGTTTGAAGAAAAATATATGAACTGTTTTTCACACGAAAATAAAGCTTGGCACATGTACTTTTTAAGAATTAATCTTAAATTAATTTTATCAGACTATTTTCATTTGTACAATATGTTAACTTTGTATTTTTAAAATGACTCTGGTCTTTGAAAATGTTGCATATAGACACATAACTCTTTATTTTTCTTTTCTAGTTTAATTTGATTATGGACTTCTTATCTTAACCTGCGTTAATGATATGTGCCTATCAAACCCCAGCATTATTTTTTAATCACTCAATATTTTATAAACTATCTTTTAAAATATCAAAAGATTGTTGAGCTTTTATTAGGATTAAAAATTGCAACCTCTTCATTATATTAAGTCTCTCTTCCAGTAAAAGAAAAAATATTAGATCCTCTAAAAATACTTAGCCAATTTTAATTTATTCTCTACTTGGATATACACATATGGCAAATAAAAATGCAAAGATAAGGAAGAAGTAGTAAAATTATATTGCTTAAAGCAGCAGTCCTCAAACTTTTTGGCACCAGGGACTAGTGCTCCTGTGAGACTCTAATGCCTGATGATCTGAGGTGAAGTTGAGGTGGTCATGCTAGCACTGAGAAGTGACTGCAAATATAGATGAAGCTTCACTGGCTTGCCACTCACCTCCTGCTATGTGGCCCCGTTCCTAACAGGCATGGACCAGTACTGGTCTGTGGCCCAAGGTTTGGGGACCCCTGACTTAAAAAAATAAATGTATTGTTGAAACATGATGATAAGCAATATCATATATTCATAACTCTGCTGTTGAGAAACAGATCTGTAAAATGGTTATATTTTCCTTTATCGACCAATTTTGTAATGTTTTTAAAGCATATATCTTGATCATAATGATCAAATACACATAAGAAATCAGATGGTCCAAGAGATATCTTGCTGTAGTCTGATAACTGCAATAATTTAACTTATGTTAAATTGGCAGACTCACAGTTTATATTTACCTTATCTTCAGTCTTTATAAGGTAGCTAAGTTTTGCCTACAAAGATTAGCCAAATTTATTTAATTGAGCTGAATATAATGTTTTGGTATCCTTGGAGGTCTGCCTTAAACCTGTTAGGAAGGATCATTAGTGTAGAATATGTTGTTTCCTAAATTTGGTTTTACTTTCTTGCTCAATATCCTCCATCACTCTTAGAATACAATGTGAACTTTCATCGGAGCCCACAAAATTCTACTTGATATCTTCCTGTTTCACTGACTTGATCTCTTGTCACTTTCCCCTCTTTTATTCTAGTTTCTTTCAGCTGGCTATCATTCCCTAGATCCTTTCACAGCTTTATTTTCCTTCATAGTACCTTTTAATACCTGAAACTGTATAATTTATTATTTGTTTGTTTATTAATTGCTTTCTTCAGTAAAATATAAGTTCTATAGAGAAGGAACCTTGTCTTGCTCACTGCTATAAACCTAAAGCTTAGACTAGTGCTCAACATATATAGTAAGAATTCTTTTTTGGATGATTAATTTACTTGTTAATAGTGGATAATTTAGAAAAGTAGCAAGGACTTCTCAAATCTTGCTTAACCAAACAAACTATCAAGCTGTCTAAGCCATGTTGCTTAAACCAAAGTATTTCCCAAAGAACCTTGCTTTCTGAGGGCTGTGTTTTTTTGAGCAGCCACTTTATTTAAACTTGAAAAGTTCTGGTATTCCCACTCTCTGCTGTGAACTATCTTTAATCTCCTGGGCTTTATACATGGAACAGAGCAAGCATTAAGCAGCAGACTACTACAATTTCTCTTATCCTCATCAATCAGTGAGAGTAAACTTGCATTGCTTCCTAGAGGTTTCTTTAAGTAGTGATAGTAGCATATTTAGATAAGCTGAAATAAATACTAAAAGCATTGACTAAAGTAGTCATAAGTGGTTGCCTCAAGATAGTGGCAAACTCAGAGGAGGGAGAAATACTGGTGCTTTTTGGAACAGTCTTAGAGCGATTTGACTCTTTGTACTTTGTATATATATATATATATATATTGTTAATAAAAGTTAGAAAAAGAAAAGAAAAATAAAAACCATTGCCTTAATAGAAGTCAAATAGCAAAGTGGTTACTTAGACCTCGAGCAAGTTACTTAGCTTCTCTATTCTTTAGTTTTCTAACTTGTTTATGAAATAATCTTAATATTACCTACCTTATCGAGTTATTTTGAGGATTAAATGAGATAATACAAATATTTTAAAAGCTCCAAGTTATAAATGTTATTTTATTGCTTATCAAGTGTTATCTTTATTATTTATATTATTGTTACTATTAGAAAATTTAAAATATTAGTTGGCTCTTTTATTTAAATGAACTTTTTCTTACCACTCAAGTAGGGGTTACAGTTCTTCCTACAGCAATTACACAGAAATACAGCTTTGGTATATTTAATAATAAATTTTATTTTGTGCTGCTTCCTTATTTTGCTATAATAGAAATGTGTTTTCTATAATTGAACAGAATTATGTTTGAAGAATCTGAATGATTTATCATCTCTGGACTTGATAACAATGGATGAAGGTGTTAATTTCAAACCCAATGGTAAATATTCCATCATTGCTAGTAAATTTAACAATTGCTAACTTAAGACTAAATAAGAAATTTTGCTCTATTAAAATTTAGATGATGGTGAAATTAAATTGTGATCTCAGTTCTCAACAGGTTATCATCATTATTAACATGATAAATTTATACAAGAGTCCTATTTATAAAATTATAGGGCTTCTTTTTGACAGGCATAGAATTTGTCCTCACTGATTCTGGTGAGTTTTAGCGGAGGAGTGAAATGCTCACATCTTTGGATTGTTTCAAACCTGTTATAACTCTTGTAGATGTCCTTTTGCCAGTTCTTAATTATTCAGTCATTGATTATCTGGATGATTACTTATGCTTGCTCGTGCCCGCGCTCACTCTCTCTCTCTCTCTCTTTCTCTCTCTCCAGATCTTGGGACTTGTCAGCCTCCATAATTGTATGTGCCAACGTCTTATAATAAAATTCTCTCTCTCTCCTCTCTCTTCTCTCTCTCTCTCTCTCTCTCTCTCTCTCTCTCTCTCTCTCTCTCTCTCTCTCTCTCTTTCTCGCTCTCTCTCTCTTCCTCCCTCCCTCCCTCTCCCTCTCTCTCTGTGTTTCATTCTATTTAGAGTATAATATAACACAGAGAGAGAGTATTTTACAGTTTTTAGCACTCATGATTAGAAATTTCTTGGGGGAAAATATTGATTTCATTATTCCAGCAGCTTAACATAAAATACACAAATCTAGCTGAACATAGCTAATTCTTCATGGATTATAGTACTGTACATGATGCCCTTTTTGCCTGATCCTTTTCTAGGCCCAGGTTGACCATATATTTTGCCTTGAAAGTACATATTATACAATGCCCAATTTGAACATTTTGTTAGCCCCTACACTATTAAGCTACTTAAAAAAAAAAAAACAATAGTGTTATATGTACGTATATACAATTTTATGAGTACTTAACATATCTTTTTAACTGTGGTGGTATTTTTATTAGGATTATTATTTAGTTTAGTGTTCTTGTTATAAGGTTATATGGATTTTTTAGTTCTTCGCTATAATTTTTCCCATAAGCCCTGTTACATTTAGTATGCACTTTTAGAGAATGCATGATTTTATAGGAATATCTATGCTGTACATTTATAGGAAATAAATATTTATGTAAGTGTACAGGAATACTATTTATTTATTTAAGGCTAAGAATTTTTATTAGCTTTGATTTTTAATATTTTCATTATTAGTTATATTTTCTAATTTCCATTATGACTTCTTGTTTGACCTATGGATTGTTTCTCATCCAGGGAGTCTCTTGTCTTATGGGCCTACCTTAATATTCCTGCCATGCTCAGTCATTGGTTTGGAGTATCTCATTTAAAGTATGATCTCAGTGTGAACATGGTAATGGATTCAGAGCATAGCAGCTGGGGCCATCAGTCAGAGACACTTCTTGCAGTAGTGGATGTGAGAGGTGCATTCTGAGAATCTACACCTCTACCCCTAACTCCCAACTTTATGACTTTTACTTTAAAATATCCCGAATTTGCTACTATGAGAATATTCATTTAAGGGCTGCATTGATAGCAAGGTACCTCTATTTCTTCTCTTTACATGCATATCTTTTTTAATTCTTCCCATTCCTTCTACCTTGACTCACATTCTTCATGGTTTTCTTTTTAGTTATTTTTATTACTTACTTAGAAAACCTTCATCCTTACTAAAGAGCCAGCAAGTATCAAGTCTTTTATCAAAACCTTTCATTTTCCCTAGCAGGGAGATAGCCTATATTAATTTATAAACACCTAAGATAAGAGGAGCATCTTTAAATACATCCTAAAGTTTAATATATTAGTTCCTTTGGTAACCATATTCTTGGTATCTTACATACTTCTCTCAGAAGCTCCCTTTTATGAACCACTGCACTACCCATATTTTGGCTGAATATATTATATTCACCAGATTCCTAATTGAGAAAGTGACTTTTAAGCTAGCCTGGCTACTTGTCTATTCCTGATTTTAGTTCTATCCACTGTACCATGGAATATCTAACTCTGATGGAATGTCAAGTTCTTTTCTTCATCAGCAAAACCTGTAGTACATACATAAACATTAATCTTTTCTTTGAGAAGCATTATGCCATTTACCTCTTCTCAACTGTTTTCTGTGTGTGTTCACAAGACTTGAAGATCTTTGTAATGTTTTGACAACTTATAATTGAAACTAGTAACCTTTTAAATGAATTATATTTCATTAATTCCTCCCACTCTATCTATCCCACTACCCACAAACAACCTGTTGTTCTAATTCTAAAACAATTTCTTTTCAAGCCCCAATTTAATTAAAATATTGCTCAGGAATTTTAAGTAGTCTTCCATTATTTTACAAGCCAAAACCCAAATCTAAATTCCTTTTATAGCATTTCAAGGATCTTTCAGGGCCTCTGCAGTCTTATCATTCATCATGTTTGATAATAAATGTAAGCAACATTTATTTAATGTTAGACATTGTGCTAAGTAGTCTACATGTATTATAGCACTTAATCTTCACAGTAATCATCTGAGATACAACAAGTATCTATTAGTTCCATGTTACATTGAGAAACTAATAAAGTAACCTGCATGGGATCACCTACCAAATAAGTGGTGGAGGAAGGATTAGAAACAGGTCAATTTGACCTGAACTTATAGTCATAGTTAAGCTATATGTTAATCAAGCTCTCTCTCATTACAATATTCTAACAATAGTCTTTTTAACTTTAGTCTTTTGATAAGCAAGTCTTGATTTTTCCTGAGGTCATAATGGCTTTATTTCCTTTTTGCCAAGGCATATTAGTTACTTTTAATCCTGCTCAAGACCCTTACCTCCACGAGGCCATCCCACACTGACCATTCTCTTAGGTTTAATTTTCTCCATATTTAAGTTTATATATGTAAATATTATTATTAACTGGATTTTGTTCTCTAATCTAGCTATTTTGAATGTGGTTATCTCCCTAGCAAACTAGTAAGTTCCAGGGACTGTGTCTTCTTGATTTTTGGGGATGTCTTTTGTCTCTGGTATCATTACAGGTGCAGAATAGATGTTAAAGAAATTATTGTTCACTTCATGAAAAAGCAAGTTGTTTCAGCTGATGGAATGTTTATTTTTCCATCTTTTCCCACAGAGACAGGAAGATTGATGGCTTGGTATTACATTACTTTTGAGACAGTGAAAAAGTTTTATACAATCAGTGGAAAGGAAACTTTATCGGATCTGGTAAATTAATTTTCACTAGAAAATAAATACATGATGATATAGTATAAAATAAGCTCGGGAAAACAACTAATTTGTATAGCTTATGTAATTTAAGAATGAATGAACAGAAAAGAAAGCATTTCTAATAGTGCTTATGTTTCTCTCCTTATATATATTTGGTCATGTGATGAGGAATATTATTTCTTAGCATATATTTTCAGTTGTATCTCTGTATCATAGCTAAGAAAATTTATATACATACCTAAAGTAGGGTTGGCAGCTACCTTTCAACTTACATGATAATGCCAATTACATTGGTAGTGGCTACCAAGTGTAATATGTTGAGAAAGATTTGAAGATGATGTGGCATGATACATTAGGAAAGTCTGCCAAGAGTGAGGGATGATGAGGAACGCATGTGCCACATAATTGCAACTCTTTCCTAAACCTTTTGAAACAGAATAACAATAACAGTAGAAACAGAATATATTGGTGATAGACCACAAAAAAATAACCGATTGTGGAGAAAATGGTAGTAAAAACATGTTGTAATAATGTATCAACAGTGGGGGCGACTTGGCAGTACAGCAGTGAATAGAACCATAGCCATGGTGTTGGTACCTGGTAACTGTATTGGTGCTTTCTTTCTTTACTGGGGACATGTATATGAAACGATATTTATATTTATTCTCAAATTTAAACCATTTGTTTTTATTTAAATTATCTAAGTTGATTATTTTTGTAAGATTATTATACTAAAAATTGTACAAAAATTGATGAGAAGTAGACTTTATTTATATGTAAATACTGTTTTTAACTAAGACGAAATCAAGAGTAGAAAATCCCTACTGTTAACATTAACTCATCTGATTTTAAGTTCAATAAGTGTATAAGAGAATTAGAAAAGGTGTTAGTTTCATTTTACAGATTTAAGAAACTAAAGCACTGAGAGTGCTTTGCTTAAAGTCATCTGGCAGAACTAGGCTCTAGATACAAATTTCTTAATGTCTAAAGCATTCTTTTCATTACAAAGTTAGCCTTAATCGAGATCATAATTTGCAAACTATAGAAAGGTGAATAATAATATAATAGCAGTAGTACCAAGAGTTACATTTATTCAGGGCTTACTTTGTGGTAGGCACTAGGCTGAATATTTTAAATTTTACCTTGTTAATCTTTACAGTCTTAGTCCTAGTGTCTAGGACAATGTCTGGCATATAACAAGTGTTTGTAAACATTTCTTGGTAAATGAATAAATGAATGCTTAAATAAGCAAAATGTATAGAGCAAATTTTTAACTCTGTTATGCTAAGTGATAAAACTGTGATGTCCGAAGGCCACATGAAAAATAAATACAGAGAATGCAGATAAGAGGAAAGAAGTAAAGAATGGACATAGTTAAATGGATAAATGCTGAAATTTTATAGGTCACAATGATAGCCAGCTGCAAGGAATTTCTAGATGTACGATTAAGGATAAATGAAAAGAAAACTCTGAATACTTTGAACAAAGATCCAAATCGGATAACTATCAGGTACAGAAATTAAATATATTTTAAATAATTTTAAAAGATTTATTTAATTAAAATAAGTAATAATAATGAAAGTTTTGCCTTCTGTTTTTATTTACAGATTTCCAATGGAAGGAAGGATCAAAACAAGAGAAATGAAAGTAAATTGGTAAAGATAATTAATCATTAAATGTCTTAAAATACTAACTACCTGTTCATGATTCATATTTATGAAGATTTTTTAGTTTTAAAACTTATTTTAAATTTGTTTTCCTTAATACACAAATAACATGTTTACATAAAAATGAGACGGAATGTAGATGTGAAATTAATTTCCCAAAACTCAGACTTTCATTAAAATAGATGATTTGTGAATTTTTTAATCAACAAATATTTATTGAGAGTGTGTTTTGTTGAGGCAAGGTAGATAATAGAAGAAATGCTTCTCATCATTAGGATCTTTCAAGTTAGCTTAAATGAGAGCCACGCATATAAATATAATGGACAGTATGAAAACACGTGCAATAAATGTCCGTTGAATGATACTGTCATTCTGGGAGAGACAAATAGTGAAAGCAAAAATATGAGTGAAGGAATAGATATGTGACAGTAGGATGACTATTCTTCCAAGAAAGGAAGTTTGTATAGAGGAGTAGTAATCGGAGGAGTAAGCATGTTACATTATAACTTGTGACTTTTACCCAGTTTGTAAACACAAATGCAATGATATGTTAAGCCAAGTGCTTGGTTTTCTGAATATTTAGATCTTACAGTTAAACTTTTTGATTTAGATGATGCAATTTCAGGTGAAATGATTTTTTTATGTAGCTCAATTAAACCAGTCAGCCAAAGAATTTAATTTTCTTCCTTAGAGGTCACTCTTTCTCTGGGATACTCCCTAACATTTCATTGAATGTTATCTCCCAAATACCTTGATGTCTCAGAAACAAACTTCTCACTGTTGTATATAGCTCATCAGACCAATCTGTAGCTTGGACAACAGAAGTTAATGTTCTGTTTCTTAGCTGTATTTCTCTAGAAATTCTAATTCCTTAGAGATCGTAGAGATCTTAGAGATCATATAGCACAGTCCTCCCATTTTGCAAATGAAGTAAGTGATGCCCAGATAAGTTGTGACTTGCCCAAGGTTATGCTGCTAAACTGGGGACTGATCTCAAACTAGACCTAGGTCTCTTGATTCTCTGAATAGTTTTTCTGATATACTCAATTGCGCCAATGATTGAGTCATATCAAAGCATCTTCTTGAGAACTCTCTATTTGCAATTAAAGTGCTTTCATTTACCTTGCCTTACATTAGGCATACATTCTCTTGATTGATTAAAATTGATGACTTTATAATTGTTTTTATATGTATCGTAATTTAGTTGCCCATTATTATTCCCCACCTTTATGCATCTACTTGAGCTTGACCAGGGAGAGAGAATGTGTATGGGGTCCTTCCTAATCCAGAATGTACAGTCTTTTGGTGGGTGATAATGGCTAATAGTTACCACTTTCATGTCTCCCTCATATCCCAGTAACTTTGTTAAATTTCAAATGTTAATTCTCTCAGTTTAATATTTCCATCCTTCAAGTTTCTGTCCTTTACTTTAAGGCTATTTTTTATTTTTCATAACTTTAATTCTCAGGTCTTTTGTCTTCAGCACTTGCTCTGTTTTCTTTAACTGGTATTTTTTAATGAACTCATAGGATATCTTACAAATCAGTGATTTCTTTTCTTATGCATTTGTTTCTTGTTATATATAAGTAAGGCATGGCTTCATTTTTAAAGAGTCAAAAATAAAATTTATAAAGCACAAAGTAAGGTCTCCCTTGACTCTTTCTTTCCTAAAAGTAACTATTATCAGTAGTTCGCTGTGCATCCTTACTATTTATTTCCTTTCTATTTATTTAGTACATATAGATGTACTAATTAACATATGTAATATCTATTGTGTAAACAAGCTTATACTATTATCATTGTTCTTGTGATATGCTATGAAGATTCTGTATCAGTATGTACATATCAACCTCATTTATTTTAATAGCAATGTACATTTTAATAGCAATGTACATTTTAATAGCAATGTACATTTTAATAGTAATGTATTCTAGAGTATGAATATATTGGTTTTTTAACCACTCCTTTACTGATGAAAAGTTAAGTGGTTTACAAATTTTTGCTGGTATAAATGGTGCTGAAATGAACTTCCTTGTATTTACTCCATATTTTTCAAGGATTTCTGGGTGAAAGAGTATATACATGAAAATATTTGATGTATTATGGATAATCTCTTTTAGTTATTTTTTTCTCATAAATTTATCTTCATAGATCTGATTTCTAACATTCAGCTTTCTGGTCCACCAATGACATACTCTTTTGCTTTCTTATAGTTTTATAGATGGAGACATACACACATAAACACACATACATATATGTCCATCATTTCATGGAATTTGAAGAGGAATAAGTATATAGAAGGTTCCATGTGCCATCTTGATCTTTTCTCTCAGTTGATTTTTGGGGCATTCTTGTTTTATGTTTAGGCAAAAAAAAAAAAATGGTTTCAGAATAACTTTTTTCTCTTCTTAAGGGAGAGTCAGTACAGCTTCATAGTACACCTTTAACTTCTCTTCATTTGAAGGTTTTCTACTCTTTCTATTACACAGACCTTTTCTAAACAAACCTTCCTTTACTGAGTTGGCCAGGATACAGAAGTCTCCCGGGAAGTTCTGGTATCATTTTTTTTTTTTTTTAGTTTGATAACTGTAGAAGCTGAGAGCAGGTCTTAAATGGCTCAACCAATGATAATCAGTAATAACCATTTCTTGAACATTTGCTGTGTTCCAGGCACTACTTTAGATGCTTTACAGATCTATGGCAGAAATTGCTGGCTAATTGTCTCAGTACCCATTCTTACCAACACATGAAAAAGATTACATTTCCCAGTCCACTTTGTAGGTAAATGTG
>NW_006441955.1:34702446-34723609 GCF_000325575.1 Pteropus alecto | reverse complement strand
CAGGAATGTTGTGTTAGTCTTCCTGGAAGGCTGCTTAAAGGAAATGGACTAAGGTGGTAAAGAGGGCACCATTTCTCATTCACACCCCTTCGCCTTTCTCCAGTATTCTGCATGGAGTGAATGTGTAATAGCTGGAGCTCCAATACCCTTCTTAGACCATGAGATAGCGTAAGCATGGAAGTCATAGATAGCACAGTAAAAATAAAGGAGAATCCTGGGTCTCTGGTGACTCATAGGACCACCAAACCAAACCCTTGAGTCTCTAACTCTGGATTTCTTTTACATAAGAGAATAAATCATTTGTATTTAAGCCACTATAGTCTGGTCATGTTTGAACCTAATCCAAACTGAATTAATACTAGTTTCATTTAATCTTTACAATAATCCTGATTTAGTCATTATTTAACTATCATGTAATTCTGCCCCCATTAGTTCAGGTGGCAGAGGTGTCACTCATTTGAGGTTGTGAGACTTCTGTTTCTACTGAGGACAAGCCCAGAATAGCCTTATTTAGTGGAGAGAGAAAGACATCCCAGCCAAAGTTCTGTACCTAACGGAATAAATTCCTGTACTCCCTCCCATTCCTGTTGTGTTACTGCATCTTGTAACAAGGTTTGACAGGGAAGTATTATGTTGAAGAAGTGTCCTACTTATTAATAGACTTATTGCTATAAATATTTCAATCGTTTTATTTTAATTCTAGGAATTTTGTATATCCTCTATATTTGTGCATTCCAGGATAGTTCACAAACTATCCTGTTTTGAAAGCACCCTATCAACATTTTTCCATCAGCTCTTGTTAATAAACCATGTAACTTTAAAACCATTTTTAATAGATGATATAAAATAATTTTCAGAAGCATATACTAGAGCCAAAAGAAGTAAGTAGTCTGTAGTTTTAGCTATCTATATCCATTATAAGAAATGAGTTGATTACTTCTTTCTGTTTTCACATATCATCTGCTAAAACTAAACCATGAAATGTAACTCTTCTACCTGTACTCTTTGTACATATGACTGTTTTTGGTCTTATCAAGAGATATGCCCCCTCTGCCTCCAAGAGAGTAATACAAGAGAATCTAATAATTTTAGTTAGATCTATAGAGTTTTTTGTATATCAATGTCTGATTATCTAAGTAAACAGGCAAAACAGGTAACAAAGAACCTGGGATATAGTAGGCACAGTGGATGTAGCTCCTCTTCTCCCCTTTTACCACCTACCCCTCAAATTTTGTAGCCAAGCAACTGCTGATTTCTAATAATCAACTAATATGCTACGAACCCTCATATGTTGAACAGAATCCTCAGTACCTAACACTATGCTTGTTACTCATAGGGACTTAATAAATATTTGTTGATTATACAAATTTTATTATTTTTCTATAATACTTATATATGGTAATGCCCAAAGACAACTGTGTTGGAGGAGAATATGACAAAAATTTTAGATGTACTGAGATTAAAGGAACAGTCTAAGTGAAAATGCCCTGTAAGCATTTGTAATTCATCAATTTAGAGATGATAATGAAAGTCTTTAGAAGAAATGAGATTTTTGAGAGAAAGAGAAGTGAATAAATAAGATTAGAGAAATGAGAACTAAACTTTTGGAGACTACGAAGAGGAAGTCAACAATGACTTACAACAATAATATAAGATAATAGACTCTAGTAGTGTCACAGAAATCAAGGCAGAGAGGAATTTTAAGAAGAGATACTTTAGTCAGTGATGTCAAATACTGTGAGATAATAATTTTTCAAAGAAAAAAAAGTGAAATTTATTCTTTCCCCTAGTCTTATTCAGGCTCAGCTAGGATGCATTCCTATACAAGACTTTGCTTTGACACAAGATACCGCGAAGATTTTCAGAAGTGGCTCACGGATTACAAGATGTATGTTACAGGATTAATGGATTTTCAATATTTTTTCAGTAAACTAGTATACTAAATTTAATATTGGAAACTTTTTTTTAGGGTTGTCAGATTTTTTGGCTCTTCAAGAACAGAAGTTTGCTGTACTATTGAATAGTTTGATTTTAGCTAAATGTTTTAGATGTAAACTTTGGGAAAACTCTCTGCATGTATCCAAGCAGCTGGAAAAAATTGGTAGGTACTGAAAACAGGCAGGCAGTTTGTCGATGTCTGCGATTTATTTTGTATTTCACTGTTAAGAAAATTATTCTGTGATGATTATATGCCTTTAAGGAAAAACTGTATTTGTAGGCCTAAATGAGGTACTGTATTTTACTTATCTTGAAAATCTGATTTTTATTTGCTCTGGCTTAAAGGATTCCATTTGAAATCAATTGGGAAACCTAATACAAATTAATGCTCTTTTTTTTAATTTGTTTTCAAACCAAGAGTGAAGTTTTGTTTTAGTAATTAGGTAACTATGTGTTGCTGTCTATTCCATTTTTATGACTTTTATTTTAATCTCAATGACAAGATATAGAGCTAACAGCTCTGGCCATTCTTAATTCATTACAGAAAACTATGTCACTTATTTCTATCTTAACTTTAAAAAAAATTTTTTTAATAACATTGTTATTAGTACTGATATTCATAGAGATACTGCAAATTATACTTGATTATTTCCTGTCTATTGGTCTATTGGGATAGGTCAGGGTATAAACTGAAAAGCTCTGGAGGGTGCAATTTCCAAAGACGGGTGTGAGTAAAGCACTCTGGAGTTTCCCAGTTTGGTGCCTTTGGCTTCGTGACCCTACTCCTTCTTAGACAGCTGGAACTCTAAAAACAGAGTCGTTATCCCATAATGGACAGTCTTGTTAGCTTTACAATATTATACACATCTTGGGGACATTAAAAAAAAATCATGTAAAAGGTCATTAGGGATTGTCTTATTATTATTACTTAGAACAAAGATATCCTACTTTTTATTTCCTTGAAGTTTGAAATCAGTGGGTGGCAGAAGGCTGACCAGTGCTGGGAGCTGGAATGAAGGTGGGGACTGACTAATGAAAGTAAGGTCGAAGTAGAGGAGAGATACTTGATGTAAAGACTCATCTTTCTTCAGAAGTCCTAGCAAACCAAATGCTACACCCATCCCACAAAGCTAAGAGTTCTGAATTGCAAAGAAGGTTACATACAACATTCAGAAAATAGCAATTTACAGAAAAATTTGAAGTTAGATTAAATGAATACTCATAAGTTTCATTATAATTTTAAAAGCCAGTCTTCACGATTTTTTAGAATATTGTCAGTATAGGCATTAGTTACATTCTGTACCTTCTAAATTGCCAAACGCTAAATATGTTCTTCAGACTTAATCAGTACAGCTGAACAGAAAGAAGCATATATTGCCCAGCAAAATTCAAATAATAGAAAAGTGTGAGAATCCAAACAAAAAAGCAAATCTAAGTACTTATAGAGCATCAGGAAAGAAATAAAGAATACACATTATTTTTCAACAATTTTTATAAACTAAAAAATTAAAATTCAGGAGAAGTTTTGAGAAAAAATGGAAATGAGCATTAAGGAAATGCGAATACTGAAAGTTGTATATTAAGAATGAGTATGCGAAATTCTCAAGAAATAATAAAGATATGAGTAAGAATATAGGAGTGTCGTACCACCAACAGTAATATATGTGCCTTAGACAGAGGGGTAATATTTTGGAATTTTATATTTCTGACAATATCTTCTATTTTGGGATTTGGTTAAATTCATTCATATGAGTATAAGAATTTTAAATTTCAGTTTCTTAAAGCATAAAGAAAAAGAAAAGGTCCAAAGATGGAAGTAAACTTAATATATTTAAGGGACAAAATTAAAGCAGTGTATCTAGAGAGTATTCAGAAAGGAGAGTGGTAGGAGTTAGATTGGAGAAGTAGACTATGGTCAAGTCATATAGGTAAGGTAGTTTGGCCACAGTAAGGAAATTGCCATTTTATTTTAAATGCAATGGAAAGGCATTGGAAATTTTAGGCAGAAGAGTAAAATTATCTCACTTAGGTACAGAAACAGAGAACTCTGAGACAGAAATGCTCAGAATGCCATAGCTTCATGAAGCAATATTCTTATTTCTGAGTCATGTTGCCTGTTTTCAAACACAAGTATAACATTAGTTGTCTCTTGGGACTTGCTATCTGGATGACATATGATAAAACTAAAGGTTGAGTCATTATGCGGACCAAAGAGTTCCTCTTTCTCTTATAAATCAAATGCATATTTTATTTCAGTTTGAAAAAGAAAATATGTATAATTGAATAATGCTATAGCCCAACTAATCCAACTGAAAACTTTTTTTAAGAAACTTTTAAAAATTAGTCTGCGGCTATGACACCCTGAATGTGCCTGATCTCAAAAGCTAAGCAGGGTCAGACCTGGTTAGTACTTGGATGGGAGACCATGCAGGAATACTGGGTGCTGTAGGTGTTAAAAAAAAAAACAACAACAACTTAAAAAAATTAGTTATTAGTCTGAATCTGTGACAATTCTTTTTTACTCAGTAGTTAAATATTAAAGTATAGTTTTAGTTTAAAATGAATTGTTTAAAAACTGCTATTTGATTAATTTTCCACAGGTATAACATTGTCAAATGCAATGGTAAATGCAGGTTTGACTTCTTTTAAAAAAATAGAAGAAACAGATGCAAGAGAACTCGAACTGGTATTTAATATTCACTTACTCCAAATGTTACCTGTATTCTATCTAAATTTTAAAACTTAACTTTTCTATGTTTATTTCTATTAAAATGATTTTCTTTCTCGTAGTCTTAAGTATTTTAACTTTAAGGTTTTAAGTAATAAGCGTTATTAAAACTATTGACTCTAAAAAAATTTTTTACTAAAACCTTTTTAGTGTTGTGGTAAGAATATAATGATATAAATGTTTTTAGATTTTAAATAGACATCCCCCTTTTGGAACTCAAATAAAAGAAACAGTGATGTATCTTCCAAAATATGAACTTGAAGTGGAACAGGTAAATACTTTGATTTTTAGATATTTTAATTGTCTTTTCAGGAATAATGCTATCCATAGCTGACTTGGAGCTGAGTATGGATAGTAAGGTTATTTTTAACATTTTTTATACCTATCCTTTCTTAAAGATTGCAAGATACAGTGATACCATGGGAGAAATATTAGTGACCATTAAATTAAGAAACTTTGAACAGCTACAAACTAAAAGAACAGCATCAGATTCTCACTATGTTACCTTAATTATAGGTGATGCAGATAATCAACTGGTTTTTAAGCACAAAATTATGTAAGTGTAAAATTTCTATTTGATTTTATTTCTAAACATATATTATAAAAATGAAAATTCCACTGAGAAAAAAAGTAATACAATAACTGGAGGACTGACTGAATTACATATCCTGACACTATAATGGGGTAGTTTCTTTATTTGTCTATTAAAAAAGATATTAAAATTTGGTCTGTTGTTTTAGATTGTTATATTTAGTACTCTAATGAACAAAGCATAAAGTCTATCGCCATGGTTTGAAACAAGTAAATAGATGAACTGTAGTCCACTGTTGCTGAACTTTCATACTTTCTTGCTTTTCTCCAGTTAGTTATGACCTTACTACTCTTTGATTGTAATCTTCCTCCTACTCACTTCAAAATATATCTTCTATTTTCAAATTTAAATCTAACAAACTAGTATAGCTCTATTGTAGGATCCAGCCAGCTAGATCAAATATAAAAAGGAGGTATTTTCTTTATACCTAGTACTCTAGCATATATTCTTTACTTCAGCCTTTTTTTCCTAATACTATTATTTTTCCTAAGCTGTCATAAGCAAACTCTTAGGATTTAAGTTATAATTATAGCTATTTTTTTTGAGCACTTAGTAGTTTCCAGGTATTTAATTGTTTAATCTTTATAGGAGACAAGTGCTATTATTATTTATATTTTATTGAGGAAGAAATTGAGACCAAGATAATCTAACCAGTTTGTTCAAGGTCATATAGGTAGTCTAAAGTCTATATTTAAACCCAAAAATTCTGACTCCAGAGCCTATGCTCCTAACCATATTACTGTACATTGCAAATTCAGGAATGGCAGTGACTCTGAAATGGAAATCTCTTGTTACCAGTGTACTGAAAGATACTTTCCTAAAATGTCCCATGCAAGGTTCCTAAAGGGATTGCAGTGACTGATAGAATAGCTTTTTCATTGGTAACTACTCTCCCATAACTAGCCATGGCACACTTATAGAGAATATATTATTGCACAAATCTTTATTCTCTGTGACAACTAAATCTGACAGCCTTGACTGTATGAGACTAAAATGAGTTCAGTCACAAAATTGGTGGTTGGTTTGTTTGTGATGTTATTAGATACAATCTATTTTATATCAATTTTAAAGACACTGTTGAAGTTCTCACAAAGTCATATAACTTATGTACAACCATTTCAAAGTGGTAGTGATTTAGGGGCAAGCTCATGGGTTATTGATAGCAACTATATATTCAGATGGGCCTGCCATGAGTCAGTGCATCTTGAAATCAGCTCTTGGGTCAATGTGCAGTTAAAATTATGATCACAGTAGTTCCACTGACACCCCAATTCCTCTTCCAAGAATCTGGGGAAAATAGTTTTCAGTACTGACTTCAGTTTGTCACCACATAGGACATATTATAGGATAAATTATCTCTTGAAGATTAATGTATTATTTCATTTGGTGTTCAGATCATTAATTAAATGATGCATTATCCTTTTTCAGGGATTCTGTTTTGCTAAAAGCTGGAAATTGGGCTAAAAAGATTGATGTGAAAAGAGCTCTTAAATCTGAAGATCTTAGCATAAATCTAATTAGTTCTGAATATGGTAAGTTCATTGAAGTAATGAAGACATGATTGTAAAGAATATGATAAAATTTTTAAATTATTTCCTTTATACTGAAACAGAACAACAATATATGTAAAAGATATTGTATAAAGTAATTTATTTAAATAATATATATCATTTTAAAGGAAATTTTATGTATTTAGATATGTAAAAGATAACATGGATTATCTTTTTAAAATTTTATCTGTTCATTTACAGATATTTTATTTTCTGAGATAGTTAAATTTCAATTAATGTGGGAACACTGATTTTCATTTTTATGATGCATAAATTTTAATTTTGAAACTTTTTTCTTTGCATTTTTATTTTCTGGACTGATTAGCCATTTTAGTTCCAACAGGTATAAAAATATAAGAGAGAAAAACAAATAAATTATCTCATGTATGGATTTATATGATTTAAATAAGCACATATTCTTTTTTCCTTTTTCGAGTTGGACTTGATATTCAGCAGAAATTTGAAGTCTTTTACTTAGGACCCAAGAAGTTTGGAAATCAAATAATTATACGAAAAAAATCAGAAACAGAGATTTCCAATTCTGAACATTCAGATAGATCTACTGTAGCAGGATCCAATAAAGGTGAATGGCTATATTTATTCCTCTTCTGTATTAAAGTAAAGATTGGGCTATGGAGGACTGCGTATATAGATTAGTAGTTGCCAGGGGCCAAGGATAGGAAGAAATGAGGAGCAACTACTAATAGGTACATGATTTCTCTTTGTGGTGATGGCATGTTCTGGAATTAGAGTATGGTAATGGTTACATAATCTTGGGAATATACTAAAAACACACTAATACTTTGTTTACTTTAAAAGGGTGGATTTTACGGTGTGAATTATATTCAATTTAAAAATAAATTTTATTATTATATAGTAGCATAAATGAAGAGATAGAAATCATAATTTTAAAAATATTATGTACGATAGCATCAGAAATCTCAAATGCCCAATAATGCAGTAGCAAAAGATAGTCATACCACTACATGAAAACTAAAAATTATTATTGCAAGCAAATTAAGGAAAACAAGTTATTGAATGATATTATAAACATGTCAGTTCTTCCCAAATTAAGCTTTAGATTCCCAAATTAATCTTTAGATTCAGTGCAGTCCCAATTCCAGCAGGTTTTTTTTTTACCCCCTGAAACAACACATTGACTATAAAATTCATGCAAGAATTCAAAAGAACAAAAATAGTCATGGTAAACTTGAAGAAGAAAATATAACTGGACCACTTACTTTATTAGATATCAGGACCTATTATTAAACAATAGGTATTAAGAAAGTGTGGTATAGGCATAGTATAGATATATTAACCAATGGAATAGATTAGAGTCCAGAAATGGACCTACAGATACACAGTTACTGATTTATGACAAAATCAGTGTCATGACAAGTGACTGTATCATGCAGTATTCTAAGAAAGAACGATCTTTTAAAAAAAATGGTACTAGATCACTTGGGTATCCATATTGAAAAAATTGTATCTTGACCCTGTTCTCACAAGACTTATTTCTAATATATGGCTGATTTAAATGTGAAAGGAAAACAATAAAAACTTTAGAAATAAAAATACATCTTCAAGACCTTGGAATAGGTAAATTTCTTAAACAGGACACAAAAAGCGCTAATTATAAAAACATTTGATAAATTTTACCATGTTCAAATTAAGACTCTCTGTTCACTAAAAGACACTATTAAGGGAGGGAAAAGCAACCATAAAGTGTGAGGAAAAAATTGCGATACATATTCCTGGCTGTTATGGACTGAATTGTGTCCTTCCCAAATTCATACGTTGAAGTCCTAACCTCCAATATCTCAAAATGTGACCATATTTGGATATAGAGTCTGTAAGGAGATAGTTAAGTTAAAATGAAGTAGTTAGGGTGGGCCCTAATCCAATATGACTGGCATTCTTTTAAGAAGAGGAAATTAGGACACAAACACACACAGAGGGAAGACCATGTGAAGACACAGGGAGAGACAACCATCTAAAAGCCAAGAAAAAGGGGTCTCAGAAGAAACTAATCCTGCTGACACCTGGATCTTGGAATTGTAGCCTGCAGAATTGTGAGACACTAAATTTCTGTTGTTGAAGCCACTTAGTCTGTGGTACTTTGTTATGGCAGTCTTAGCAAACTAATATACTGGCAAAGAACTATTACACATAATATATAAAGAACTCCTATGTCTATATGAAACAGATAAATTATTAGAAAAATGGGCACAAGATTGAATAGACACTTTCAAATAGAGGATATGCAAGCAGTCAAGAACATATGAAAGGGTATTTAATAAGAATTAATCTATAATCAGATATCATTCTGTAACCACCAAAAGGACTTAAATGGAAAAGAAAAATACCAAGTATTGATGGAGTTGTGTAACAGCCATTACTCTCAATCACTAATGTGAGTATAAATTGGTACAACTACTTTGGAAAACCAGCACTATTTACTAAAGCTTAAAATATGCATATTTTATGAGCCAGCAATTCCCCTTCTAGGTATATATCTGACAGTAGTATGCATGTGTGTTCACCGAAAGACATACTTTGGAATGTTCATAGTACTACTATCTTATTAGTCCTAAACTAGAAACCAGCCAAATACTCATCAGCAATTCCATGGACAGACAAATAAATTGTGGTATAATGACCCAATAGAATTCTAAAGAGTTGGCAAACTTTTTCTTAAAGGGCCAGATAATAAATATTTTAGGCTTGCAGGCGGTATGGCTTCCTTTACAACTACGCAGCTCTGTCTCTGTAACTCAAAAGCAGTCATAGATAATATATAGATGAAGGACATGGCTGTGTTCCAGTAAAGCTTTATTTACAAAAATAGGTGGCTGGCTCATGGACCATATCCTGCTGTAGAGCAATAAGAATGAATGATCTACAGCTACACACAGTAATATGAATGGATTTCACTAACATAATGCTAAGCAAAAAGAAGCCAGACATAAAAAAGAGTAATACTGTATGATTCCATTTATATAAATTATAAAAATTGATAATATTGTTATGGATTGAACTGTATTCCCAAAACATACATTGACATTCTAATTCCTGGTACCTGTGAATGTGATCTTATTTAGAAATAGAATCTTTACAGATGTAATCAAGTTAAAATTAGGGCCTACTCTATTCCAATATGACTAGTGTCCTTATAAGAAGAGATATACAGATACAGAGAGGAGAACTCCATATGAGGACACAGACCCAGAGAAAAGAAGCCATGCAAAGAGAGAGGCAGAGACTGGAGTTATGTCTTCATAAGCAAAGAAACTTCTAGAGCTAACAGAAGCTAGGAGAGGTTTCGGGGGAGTATGTTTGTGCCAACAGCTTGATTTCAGACATCTAGCCTCCAGAACCATAACAAGAAATAAATTGCTCTTGTTTTAAACCACACAGGTTATGGTACTTTGTCATGGTAGCCCTAGAAAATCAATATACTAATCTGTTCTATTAAAAGGATAAGTGATACTCTTGGCAGAGGTGACTGAAAGGGGGTATAAGATTGGCTTTGAGAGATGCTGATAATTCTCTGTTTGCATGATCTAGTTGTTGATTTTGAGGGTGTGTTCAGTATGTGAGAATTCATTGTGTCATACATTTACTATATATGTACTTTTCTGTATTATATATACTTAAATAAAAAGTTAGACAAAAAAAGGAAAAGTTAGTTTTTAAAAATACTTAAATAGAAAGTTAGAAAAAAAGAATTTGAGTTAGACATGTGGATTCTGATCTTGACTCTGATATGTATTGCTAGTTGTGATCTTTGCAAAATACAATTTCTCTGAGCTTTGGTTTCCAAATCTGTTAAAAAGAAAAGAAAAGAAAAGAACAGTATTTCTCAGCTGCACTCAACACCACTGATCAGTTTTTTTTTTAATTTTGTCTGTCCTTAAAATACCTGTTTAAGTGGTTGTGTTTAATAAGCAAATGGAGAAATATTTCCATGACACTACTCTTCCTTGACTTGCCTTTTTCTCAAAGGCTACTTTTTTCATATTTTTCTCACCCTGCGTTCCTTCTCTGACTTCTAAATGTTGGAGTTACCTAAGATTCAGTCCCAGGCCTCCCTTTTTCTGTCTACGTTATTTTTGTAGGTGATCTTATCCTTTTTAATTACTTTAAATGTCACTAATATATCAAGAGATCTGCTGAACACCTTCATTTCAACATTTCCATATCTGAACTTGTGATCTCTTTTCCCTTTCTCCATCCTACATCTAGTGTACTTATTTCTCTTTCAATATTCATTTCATTTAGTGGTACTACCATCTGTTCATTTACCAAGTTACTCAGTACTGCAACCTAGGAATTATTCTTGACTATTCCCTTCCTGTTACCCCATATCCAATATATCAACATGTTCTATCATTCTGTCTCCAAAATATATCTTGAAAGTGGTACATTGTAGGTCCTCAGTATCTGTTGAATGAAACTGGAGGAATGCCTACTTAAATAGTTGTATTAAAAGCACCTGAAAAAGGTATATGTGAAAAATGTAAACTAATAACTTACTTTCTGTGTTACCATTGTTGATGTTATAATGTTATATCATCTTTTCTTTTAGAAGTACTTTCCACCACCACCACCACCCCCCCCTTTTTTTTAGCTGAAAAAAAAAAGAATCTCATGGTTGCATATGTTTGTATATAAAAAATAAAGAAGGGTTTCAGCTTAGCTTTCAATGATCCCCTTTTTCTTAGAACTGACTCCCACATCACAGAAGTAGTCTATTTTGTCTTGATACTACATTCTCCTGAGATCTCCATTTGGCCACTATTTTTCTGGCAGCAAAATTATTGGGAATCAAGTGACCTTCTTTTATTCAGTCCCAAGTCCAGATTCCCAGAAGGAAGGAAATACCGCAGTTTAAGAAAGACAATTTATAATTAGTACTGCAGTAAGATAATATAAACTCAGAACTATCAGATGGCCATGCTTTACCATGTATGGTAAGAATCATATATAGTTGGACTATGGATGAGAAGAGTAAAACAGGTACAGAGAGGAGCAAAGATGAGAATGCCAGAGCCAGAGTTCTGATGACTTTCCATTTTGGGGTTTCAGCCCCTCTTAGCTGTGTTACTGCTTTTGTATTTTGTAAGATATCTGTGGCCATGTAATACATTTCAAAACCCCACCAAAGGCCTATTTTTTTTTTTAAATAGCTTGAATTGTTTCTGTTACTGTAGTAAAATGTTGAAATGTTTACTATACTTCACACTACCATGAGTCTTTTATAAGGCCCAGAATTCCCTACAAATTCAGCACAACACTGTAGAAAACAGTTAAAAGGTGCTTCCTATCAGACAAATATTGTTTTATTATACACACACACCCTTCACATACATGTATACATAACCATCCCAAATCTTAAGAACATCCCAACTATATAATTCAGTTTTTATGTGCAAAATCATATATCCCCAAATCAAGATACATGATTATACCTTTAAACATAACATACCTACACTATCTGCATTTTCTTTCTCAGTAACAGATACAGTGAAGCAGTCAGATTTACTTTACTAAGGTTAGGACAAAATTTGGGCTTTTTCAAATAAATCCAAATTTCAGTTTTCCTGACTTCTTGTCAGATCATATTATTAAATGATATAAACTGATATTTGGTTCAGAGAATGTAGTTGCTATGATTTCCAAAGGTATTTGCAAGTTCAACAAATATTTTAATATTGTATATTTGTAAAATATTTAATATTGTATATGCCAAATTATAGGACCATATATAAAAACAAAAGAATACACCTAACTGTACATAATAGAATTATTTTTTTGTTTTCTACAACTCTGAAAACATGCTTTTTGCAGCAATTTCTCATATATAGTTATAGTCCAAGAGATAAAATTTTTGTAGAATTTAAGGGAAAATATTTTTGCTATTTTTAAAATATGGCAATGTGAAAAATACACTTTTTTAGTTATAAAAAATTTAGATATTTTTTCATGCCAGTTACCTCTTAATATATGAGGTTTATGCATTTGAACTTCTTATCCTTTAAATTCATTCTCAAGAAGAAGTATGAGCTTTGTTTAATTTGAAGAAAATTGATTTGATATTAATATATTCATTTGCATTTGCTATGCCATTCAGAGTATGAAAATTTAATGTACTTAAAGAATATAAGGATAAAACCAATACCCACGCACTTTGGAAGTGTGCACATTTAAATACTTTTCAAAAGGCAGTCAGCTTTTCTTTATACTCTTTGTTATATACATGCACTAAATTGTAAAATCAAGGACTCCGATTAATCAGTGTGATTCTTTTCTTGATAAATAACAAAGTGATAGTATAATATTTGACAAATGATTAAAAGGAGATGCTCATTTTAAAAAGTAAAACTATAAAGTGTATAAATCTATGATTAACATAAATCAGGAACTGTTAAAGTCAAAGTAATATTCTTTTAGCAATATTAACTTCAGTAATTTATGCATAGACCAAATTATTTGAATTATAATTAGGATGTGAGGCTAAGTGTGTCAGGGATGCCTACTATTTTCAATTTTTTTCTGGATTTTTTTGAACAAAGGTCTAGTTGACATTAATAAACTTGTTTTCCTTTAAATACCTGGAACTTTAAAAGCTTTGAGACTTCAAAAAACATATATAAATTAATATATGTGACAAAACTCTGAAAATGTTTCAGGTTATGATGGTGATGGAGTAGGGAATCTGTTAACTTTATATCGAAGAGTACACCTTAGGTCAATTTTCTCTGGTAACCTCATTTTTCTAGTTATACTTATTAACAAGTATAATCTCTATAAGCTTATACTTGTTAATAAGACAAATTCAGATAATTTGCAGGATGTAGGGAATAGGGTGAGGTTAGGGGAGCACTTGTATTTTCTAAGTGCCATTTCTAACAGAAATATAGTAAGAAGTTTTTGTCACTTAGGTAATATCCATACAATAGTATTCTATAAACAGACTTATATATAGTCCTCATTTCTGACAAGACCTGCTAACTCTACCTTGAAATTTTGGGGAGTCCCAAATCCTGCCAGATCCTAATGAATTTTTGGCACTGGGAACAAATATTTGTAGTCATTGTACGCCACCTTGTGGTAATTCTTAGAAATGCATCCATTAGAGGTTTGGATTAAAGGAGAAAGCAGCTTCTTATCCTATATTGCAAAACAATCTGCAAGACATTTCCTTTTAGTCTTCCCACCCCCAAAAAAGATTTTTTTCCTAAATAAATTAAATGTATTACTTGGGGTGACCTAAGGCAGCTAGTATAACTAAGGAGGTAAGGTGGTTGAGAGATCAAGCTTTGTAATTAGACTACCTGAATTAGAATCTCAGGTTTGCTATTTACTATCTGCATAGTTAACCTCTGTATGAATTAATTTTCTCATTTGTTAAATGGAGATAGAATAAGACTACTTTAGAAGCAGACAACTAAGGATGAAGAGACATTTGAGGAATATCTGGAACATATGAAAGAGAGCCCAAAATAAGTAAACGGAAAATGGATGAAAGAGCAATGGGATAATTCAGGAATGTAATAAAATGTAATATAAACTAATTAGTAACTTTGGTGAAATTAAAGATAAAATTGGAACTATAAAATAAAATAGGATGCCATGGGGAAAAAAAGCAATTAAGAAACAAGAGTGAGTGTAAAGAAATAAAACCTATAATTGGAAAAAAATAGTTAAGCTAGAGGGCCAGAAGATAGAGTCACTACAATATAAATGAAAGCAAAAAGACAGAGAAAATTAAAGAGACAAAGGGGGCAATCTAAAAGTCCAATAGCTAACTAATAAGTGTTCCAGAAAGAGAGAAGAAATAAATTAGAAGAAATAATTTGAGAAAATTATCTAGACTTGAGGTGAGACATAAATCACATCAAAAAGGCTTACTTAGTGCTAGTTAGCATGAATGAAAGAAAATCTACAAAGGGGGTATAATTGCAGCATTTCAGAACATCATGGTAAAGAGAAAATCATAAGTTTTTCTAAGAAACAAAAACCAAAGTTGTATTAGTATTTTTATCAACAACACTGGATGTTAGAAGACAATAAACTTTAAAACTCCAGGGAAAAAATTATTTTCCATGATGGGTACTATACCCAGCCAAACAATTAAGTATGATAAGTAAAAAAAAAGCTATCTTAATACATTCAAGTATTCAGAAAGTAACTCTCATATGCCCTTTCTCAGGCAGTTTAAGGATGAACACAATAAAACAAAACAGTTAACCAAGAAAGGGAAATATTAAAGAATCCAGAAATAGTGGATTTAGTCCAGGAACTTAGTGAAAGAAAGTTCCAGGATGACTACTATAGGACAGGCCTAGATTGCATAAGGAGGCTAATGGAGGACTCAGGAAAGGAGGTATCAATTACAGGGAAATAAGTGAGTGAATTGTTTCCATATATTTATCTCTATCTTTGAAGCATTGAATGAACCTAAAAAAAAAAAAAACTTAAGGTAGCTATTGGTAGACTATAAGGAAGGCAGTAAAACTTCAAGGAAAACAATATACTGCTCAATAAAGTAAAGCACTCCACTTGATTCTACATAAAATATATTTTTACCTTCTATACACCTCTCGAATCAGTCTGTTCTCTTTGACTCTACTATTACCACCACCTGGACTGAGTTACTTTCATTTTCATTACTGAATGACTACAGTAGATTCTTAACAGTTTTCTTTCATCCACTCTGTCCTCTCTCAAATCCATTATCCTTATTAGATGCCATAGAGTGATTTTTTCTCAAAATGCAAATTCAATTAAATCCCCTCTTTGGTTAAAACACTTCAGTGGCTCCATATATCTTTTAGAATAAAAGATCCAAATCATTAACATCCCCTACAAGGTTCCATACTGTCATGTGAATCAGTCCCTAAGCAGCAGTGGGGTGGCAGCTGTTTTGTGGTCTTGCCTCACCTCCATAGAATTGGCTGGTAAGGACACAAGGGACCCAAATAGATTTAGACAGTTTATTACTTAAACAGCAAACCAGATCAGCATGGTATCAGCTGCTTGCATCCCTAATCCCATAGCCTGACACTGAACTAGAGGAGCCAAATGACATGAAGGGGTGCTTTGTTTTTAAGGAGTGAACTCTCACTGCAGCTAAGCAGTTTTATAGCCCGCAGCTATACCCAAAAGGGGCAAGGTGAAAAGTCCTATGCCTTATTGGAACCAGGAGGCAGCCTCATGCAAGATATGGAGCTTCCTGCAAGCTAAGGAGGCTGAAGAGCCTCACAAGACTGCCTATCTTGACATGTCCCAAGATGAGTCAGAGGGCGTTCTGTAAATAGTTCAGCCTTGCCTATATATATGGCCTATGTGGAGACATGCAATTGCCAGAGTGCCACGATGGAGCTGTTTACCTACAAAAATAGGCTGTCCGACCTTTCCACCACTACAGTCTCATCTTGTACACTCTTACTTTCAGTTTCTCAATGTGCTATGCTTTCCCTTGTCCTAGAGCTTTTGCACATGCTGTCCTCTCTTTGGTTTATTAACTCCCACTCTTTCTTTACTCCTCAGTCCAGTTGTCACTTATTTAGGGAAGACTTCTAAGACATTCCTGACCAGGACAGTTCCCTCTGTTATCAAATAGCATTGTGCTCCTCCCCTTCATAACTCTCAGAACAATTTTAGTGTTATAATTACTTGTATAATCTTTAATTAACGTATTAGTAGAGTTAATACATACACTATTAGTTTATCACTTAATTTAAAAATGCTTTCACATACTTTATCTTTTCATCTCTGTGAGGTAAACAAAACAAGTATTATTTTTAATCTCTGTTTTTTACAGAGAAGAGTCTATATTAGAACTCATGTTTTCTTCAGTTTAGGATACCCTAATCTTCCCTACTGTGTTTTTCATGTAAGTACATTAAATATAAGCTGGCATACAGTAAACTAAGTGGAGAGGTACAAAGAAAATGCCATAAGGTCTCAAAGGAGAGAGAAATTACTTCTAGATGGGGTGATCAAGGTAGATGTTCATGATAGCTGTGCCATTTGAGTTGGCCTTGAAAGTTGATAGCCTTCTGATTGACAAAGAAGTAAGGGTCTTCTAAGACAATAGATAATATCAAAGGTACAATCATAGAAAGGTTTGGGATTATTTGAATAATGGCAAGTGAATGTGTTTTGATGAATGTATGGGTATTAGAATGGTAGGCTAGAATTATATTGTAGAGGACTTTAAATACAGAATTAATTTTGTTGACAGCAGGAAGTAACTAATGTTTCTAAATGGGCAAATGACCTGATCAGAGTTGAACTTTTAGGAGGATTAATTAAACTACAGCATATAGAGTAAATTGCAATGTGGTAAGGTTGAAATCAAGGTTAGTCAGGTAAGTGAGAGATGAGATCATGAACTGGGGCAAAACTTCTCAACCAGTAAGCCATGGCACGCCTTGCAAAGTATGTCAAAACTT
The DNA here is from genome assembly GCF_000325575.1 of Pteropus alecto. Taxonomy (NCBI): domain Eukaryota; kingdom Metazoa; phylum Chordata; class Mammalia; order Chiroptera; family Pteropodidae; genus Pteropus; species Pteropus alecto. The sequence continues at coordinate 34,706,338 of NW_006441955.1, read as the reverse complement.
TTCAGCCAAAGACTGCTGGGAGCACATATGTATTTGAAGAAAGTTGGGTTATTTTTTAACTTGCTGCAGCAAAGGAGAGCATAGCACTGGCAGAACCGTGCGTCATCTCAGGGAATTGGGAGGAGCTTATTTTAGAGTTTTAGTTTTTCCTAGGTGATTCTTAGAAGGGTTTAAAGAAAGCAGAGGTCAATCCTGGATTTGGTACTGTCAGAAAGAGGAGTATTGAATATTTTGAAGCATCTTATCTTGTGGATGGGAGGATTAAAGAAATAGCAGTCATTTGTGTTAGCCAGAAGAGGGGGATGTTTAGTTATTTTTGTAGTTTTTGAGTGTCCTTGTCTCTAGATTCAGAAATAATTTTACTGTAGTCTTATCTGTCTTCTACTGTAGTCACAGAGTGGCCTTATCTGAGAATTGCTTAAATATTTCCAAAGTTGTTTATGTTCAGTTAGGAACACTATAGTTCAGCTGTCAGCTTCCAGCTGATATTTTATTATTTTATCAGTACCCAATATATTGATCTTCTCAATATGCCTGAAGGCATCTAGCCAGTTGCCTCATATGGTGAGCAGCATTATCCATTTACCACAGGGTGCTATACATATACGGCATTATCATTGTCTAGATGTGCCATGCCTTTAGAAAGCTTGATTGCAACAGCACTGAAAATGTAAAAGACCAAGAAAGGTTGTAAAGGTTTTAAAAAGTCTTCACTGTCTACAGCATTTCTAGTTGACTTAAAAATCTATGCTTCAGCAAAAATAAACGGATTTCTATAGTCTGTAGTATGCTGCCTTTAGATATTATGCCCTCTACCTGGAACATCTTCCTTTGGTCCCCTTCTCATATCCAGATCCTGTCTATCATTCAAGGACCAGTTCAAATATCTCTTTCCACCCTCTCATTACTAGTGAGAACTAAGATCAAGAAAGATCCTACTCAAAATATAATAAATGAAAAATTAATTACGTGTTTATATGTATTAATTCTAGCTTAGGGAGGGTCAAGCTGGGAGAACTCTCTCCTTTCTATGAATTTATATAACAAATTTCTTACACCCCTGAAGCACTTATTTCTAATATTTATCAGATATGTATGGTGTACTATCTATTAGCAGCTGTCAGTAATGCCATGAGGTTTGCTTCTTTCCAGGTTCTTCAGGCTTAAGTATAAAGCAGCAGAAAAGTCTCAAAACTCCACCCGCATTTTTACCTTATGCAGGACAAAAGTCACTGATATTTTGTGATATTTGGCTCTATTTTCATCAGGGAAGTTAAGAGAAGCTTATATGTGGCTCAATGCTCCTTGTAAAAAGCTAGAATGGGGCTAATTGTGAGGCAGGGACTGACTGTTGTCAGAAATGTCTTTTTTTTTAATTATATATTAAATGGTTTGATATTGGAGGAAGTGTGGAAAATCATAGTCTTTGTACTGTCTGAAAGGAAAGAAACTATAAAAATTAGTTAAATTAATAATAATAGATGTAATAAAACTAGGTTTGTTTTTCTTATATTAATTTAGGAATGACTGCCTACAGAAAACCTGGGAACCGAGAATGTAATCATCACTGTAAAAATAAACATGTTTGTGGACATGACTGCTGTGAGTTCCATAAAACAAATTCATTTCAGGTTTCAAAATTTGAAAGGTCTTTGATAAATAGTAATGACATTCTAATTATCTATGTGTGGTATTTGCATTATGTAGCTTATAACACAAAAAATTTTCTTTCTCTTGTGGACAATATAAAAAAGTAAATATTAGGTTAGAAATTTTGAAGAAATTTGGATTTATATGAACAATACCTTAAATAACAAAACCTAAAGAATCTAGAATTTCTTTTCCTAGGTAAAATTGGAGTTGCACAGAAGTCAGAAGTGAAAAAATCAACAATTTCTTCATATTTGTCTGATTTAAGAAACAGAAATGCTGTTTCATCTCTTCCTCCAGTTAAACGTCTCAAGGTTAGTTTTAATAACATTTCTCCCTTGTCCTGTAATTAAGTGTATGTGAATATTCCTTTGTTCTGTGTATCGATTAGGTAGGTAGCCACAGTGTACTTTAGGTTTACTTGAGAACTTGACTAGGCATATGACCATTATTCATAATACTGTTTCTAAAGAAAAAGGTATAGTTCTTAATAATTAGTCTGTAAATCTTCTTTTGGTACATAATTATACAACCCCTTCCCTCATTAGCCTTTTTTTCTTTTTCTTTCTTTCTTTTTTGTTTTTAACTAGAGAAGAGGGAAATGGAGAAGGATATGTAGCCGAAACTAGACACTCTTGCCCTTTCCTGGTTTTGTCTGTGCTAGACAAGGCTGGGAAGTATGAAGTTGATTTTGATTTATGCCCTTACATAAGTACTGAGCAAGAGCCTCCCTTCCATGTGATGAAGGAATGGGAGTTCCTACTGTTTGATAAGCTAGTCACTAACAGACTTATGCTAAGCCTAAGTCATCATATCCATGGCAAAATTATTGATCAAGTTACAGAACAGAGCCAATAAAATGGCAGAGTTTGCTGCTGCTTTTCTAGGGCTTTTATAACTGAAGATTCTAAGTTATGAGGCTAAATCAAGGGAAATATTTGGAAACAGGGAGAGGCATGCAGTTTGAAATGACTACCTACCATCTTCTCTGAGGTAAGTTTTTAGCAGCTCAGGTTTTTTCTTCCTTCCTTTTCTTCCATTTATTCCATATTATTTTTTCTTACCTTCCATAGTCACTGAGCACCAAGAATGTGTCAAGCACTATAATAGATGCTAAGATACAGTGACAAATAAGATAGTTTTAGTCCCAGCCCTGATAGAGCTTATAGTTAAGTGAAGGGCACAAATAAGTAAATAGGCTTTTTCAGTATTTAGTGTGATAAGTGATTCTGTGACAAAAGTGTAAGATAACTTGAACTTAGATAGAAAGTGTACCCACTCCATATTTGATAGGCCAGAAATGGATTCCTAATAAACATGATTGAGACCTAAAGGATATATAGGCATAAGCCAGGTATGGAGAGGTGGGCACCAGAATGGTGGTGAAAAGGGATTGAAAAATATTCCAGACATAGAGAATATGCAGTGGTCCAAAGCTGACAAAGAGATCTTTTAAAAAAACAAAAACCTGAAGTAATACAATATGTCTGGACTTCAACTACAAGTAGGGGAGTGGAAAGAGATGAGGTAAGTAGGAGCTAGATCATGAACACTTTTTTTTCTATTTTAAGAATTAGGACTTTATTCTGAAAGTATTGGGAAGTCACTGAAGGGCTTTAATCATTGACATGATCGGAATTGTATTTTATAAAATTCATTATGGATGCAATGTAGAGAATGGATTACAAAAGGAACACAAGGACTCATTAGGTTAGTTTTACAATAATCCAAGCAAGATGATGCCCTAGTCTAGTGTAGTGGAAGTAGCAATGGAAGAAAGTGGCTGCGTTTAAAATATTTTTCAGAGATAGAATGAGTTAGCTTGGTACTTAATTGGTTATGAGGGCACAAGTAGAAGGAGTAGTTAAAGATGATGCCCAGCTTTCTGACTCAAGCAACTTGGAAAAAAGTGGGGCCTCCATAGAGTAGAGACTCTAAAGAAAAAGCAAGTTTAGAAGAGTAGAGACATGATAAGTTCATTTTTGGAAATATTGAATTTAGAAGCCTGCAAGATCTCTAGCTCAAGGTGTTTTAGTGACAGGTGGATGTAACTGAAAATCAGGAAAGAGAGCTGAGCTAGAAGTATAGATTTGAGAGTTATTTGCATGTAGATGATAATCGAAGCCATGGAAGCAGAAGAAATCTGATTGAGAATGTGCAGAGTGAAAAGAGTTCTTGAAAGCCTAGTAAAGAACCCTGAAGAATATCAACATTTAAGAAGAGCCTGAGAAGAAGATTTGAG
>NW_006441955.1:34678014-34702375 GCF_000325575.1 Pteropus alecto | reverse complement strand
TTTGTTAAAAGGTATTGATGTGAAATTGGTAGTTGAACTTTTATCTATTTTTTCATTAATAGATACAAATGAATAAATCTCCAAGTGTGGACCTTAAAGAGTTTGGTTTTACTCCAAAACCTTCCCTTCTCAGTATATCAAGGTACAAATATAATATTAATATCTAAGGTACAATATTAATTATAAACTCTCTGTTCCTCCAAATAATCACTTATTCAAAGAAAGGTGGTCAGTAGCTACATTCACATCACAATTTGATTCCATAAAAAGTAATGATATCATAAGAGTTTCATTGTCTTTCATACCCTAAATTTACTTAGAACTCTACAGTTAGAGAATACTTTAACATTCATTGACTAATCTCTTCCCTGGGAAACTACTCATCCTATATGTCATGCCCTCAGGCTCTCTCTGCCTCCTAAACTTAACAGGTGACAATATACTTTCAAAAAAAGAATTCATGTTGGTACACAAAGTCTAATCTTTTCCATTTAGGGGCCCACTCTATATTAATAATACCTCAGATTTATAAAATTCTTTATAATTTAAAATTTTTACTTTTATATCTTATATATTATATCTTTTGCTCTTAAGAAGAAACTGGCTCATAAAATGAGATATTTTTATTCCATTTTATAGATGAAATAACCAAAGCTCATATTCCTAGTTAATAAACAGAAAGCCCTAGATTATAACTCAATGTTCTTTACCTATATTGTGATGTCTAGAAGGCAATAGTGTATGTCATTTCCCTTCTAGATAAGGGAATTTTATATGCAGGAATGACATTTAATATACTTAACCAGTACAGAACAGCCACTGACCAATCAGAACGGATGCCAACACCACTTCAAGAGATTCTAGCTTTTTTATCTAACATGAAGTAGCATTAGCAATAGATTTTTAAGGCTATACACAGATAGCAGATATCTACATATAGGGGGCATGTAGAGATGATTAAGTATCTGTTGCTTTCATTAAACACCTATTTTTTACCCTTTACTACCCAGGCTGGTACAGTTTATTATAGAAGTGTTGAATGAGTGAACCTTTTTTTTTTTTTTCGTTTATACAAATAAGTATTTTCCAAAGTCATATTGATTTTAATATTTCCTTTAAATTTTTATGGTTTTATTTATCTTTATAAAGGCCAGAATATTTAAACATGCCTGAATTTTCTATAATGGAGCAGAGGGATCAGCATGAAATCTGTGTAAATGTTCAACAAGAACCATCTGAATATCAAGACAAAGGTAAATTACTGTTGATACTGACTTGAGAGAGAATATGATTTATCATTATTTTGGACTGACAAATAATGTTAATGAAAAACCAACATCTTAAATTATTATGATTATTAACTTGGCAACATTTTTTTTCTTGGGTTATTGAACCAGTTTCAAATTCTTTGGATCTGTTATTTCAGATGGTCTTGCTATGTCTGTTACAAATTTTTTTAAAAATCTCTTCCCTACATAGTGTTGACTATTTTTATTTAAAGACAATAGAAGGAAAGGCTGGGAAAATAAGGGATTTTTGGCTACAAAAAGTATTAAAATGCTGAACTATTACTTTTATATATCTTTAGAATTATTTAAAATAATTTTGTTTATAAAATTAGTCCAGTTTTACAAAATAGCTGTAAGACCTTGGGAAAATTATTTATTCTCTTTAGGCCTTAGTCTTATCTTTAAAATTAAGAGATTAAATTGAGTGACCTTTAATATCTCTAAAACCTATGATTCTTAAAATTTCTATAATAATATAAGACTATAACCTAGTTTGTAGGTTATAGCTAGTACATAATCTAGATTTGCTTTTTATCTATATCTGTCATTAAATTAATGAGATAATACAAATAAACTTTTCAGCATTGTGCTTGGTTCATCATTACCCTGGATCCTGCCATTCATTAATAGCAACATTTTTCTGGGTCACGCTATTAATAACCAGTCTGTTAAAATGTTTGAGAAATAATCCTGGCCATACAGTTGTTTGTTCAAGTAGCTGTATGTAGAAGTGGTGAGCTTGGGGCATCTATTGCCATTCTTTCCATCAAGCTGTCACTTTATGCTTCCTCTAATCATAATTTACGATCTTAGGCAGGCAAGGTCTGGAGTACCCACCACTTCCTATGACACCATGGTCACCATTAGGCCCAGTATAAGATCAAGTAAAGTGCCTTTATCTCATCTAGTGTATTAGAGCATTTATTCAACTTGTTCAAAGCCTGAATATTATTACAAAATGCATAGAAGGTATAAGATTGTCTTGTTTTTATCTCCCCTCAACCTACAGTCCTCTAACTTACTCCTTGTACTGCTGCTCTATTCGCTGCTCTTCTCCATACCAGACTTTATCCTTCCCTCTGCTTACTTTCATGTTGTTTTTACATAGTTTTTCTACTTTTATTTCTTTCTCACCCACTATTCCAAATCCAATTTATATTAAAGTCTCATCTAGATACTTTAACCTCCAATAATAACTGTATCCCTGTTTTACTGAATGAGCCTACATTTTACTCTTTGTTTCTTTTTTCTTTTTCCTTTTTTTTTTGAAGGAACTGTATAGTATAATAGTTAAATTCACTGGATCTAGGAACAATCTGTCTAGGTTCAGACTCTAGCTCTGCCATTTAGTTGTCGTGTAACCTTTCATATTATACTTATCCATTTTATCTCAGTACACTCATCTGGTTATAGCTTAGGAATTTTTAGGATTAAATGAGATAATGTATGTTAAGCTCTTATAGTATTTGGTACTATTATTATTAGTAATTGGGTATATTATATTTTTTACTCATTAGTCTTTGGTGACAAAACATGCTTTAAATGTATTCAAATACTGCTCTTAGAATGTTTTTAGGAAAATATAGAAATTTTTATCATCTATATTCCAATTTCAAGAAGAAAGATGTCAGAAAGCATGTTTATATGAGAAAGCATGTTGAATTACAAAATTTAAATTGTAAGGGACCTTTGTGCAATTTCTCATTTTACAATGAAAGAAGCCAAGACTCTGAGAGATTAAATGACTTGCCCAAAATCACATATCTAATTAATTGCAGGGTCAGGGCCAGAAATAGAGCCCATATCTCTTGATTCCCAGTCCAATGCCATTTCTGTAAAATGAAATTGACTTTTACTTATGAGTGGAGAATTGAAAATTGAACCCATAGTGTATGACTCTTTCAGCTTTCCACACCACAACTACATATTTCTCTGTCTCCATCCTTAACTTTCTATTTGTCTTAAAAGAAGAATCATCTTTTATTTTATTCAAGGTTTAGCCCTCCACCTGTAATCTTAGTGTTTCCAGTCCTGCCTTTCCTGGGACTTTAGGAGACCATTTATCCTCCTCTTTCCCATATTTTTAAGCTCTCTTCCCGATTGTCTCTTTCTCTTCAGCATATACTCAAGTCTCTTCTTTCTTCAGCTTCATGTCCCTATCTAGCTAGTCACAACCTTTTTGATTGTAAGTGACAGAAATTCTACTCAAAGTGAGTTAAGCCAAAAAAAAGGAAACCGATTGTCTCATGTAAGCTAAAAAGTCCAGTTATGTATCTGGGTTTAATCTCTCTAGATCCAGGCACTCAAATGATCTTATTATACCTCTGGCTTTCTCTCCATATTTTAGATATTCTGGGTACTAATTAGCTTTATTTTTTTAAACAGGCTTTCTCCCATGGCAATGTGCCTCTAACTCACATCTTTTCAGTTTAGCAGCCTCAGTAGAAAAATGCAGTTTTCTCTGTTAGCTTTGGCAGAGCAGAGTTCATTTTGACCGGCCTCATTTAAGTCTAGTATTCACCCTTTGATCAATCCCTGTAGCTTGGGGATTGGGTCATGTGTTACACCTCTGTGGCCCTGGGGAAGCCAAAGTATCATGAATGACACCCTCACCATGATTGCATGGAATGGTGGAAGCAATTTCCCAAAGGACTTGATATTTCTACTAAAAGAAGGGAAAGCATGCCAGGCAGATGAAAAGCAGAATCAGTAGTCTTTACGCCCTCTATCTCTTGCTTTCCCATTGAAACAAAAATTCTTGAAAGAGCAATTCATACTCACTGTGCTCACTTCCTTACCTCCTGGTCACTCTTCACTGAAATTTGGGTCCTCCATCACTCCTTTGAAACTGCTTTTGCTCAGGCCATTTAGAGATCTCCTAAGTGCTGAATTCAGTGAACTCTTCAATTTTTTATTTTCTTTGATCTTTGTAGTATCTGACACATCTGTTCTTTCCTTTCTTTTAGAATGCTCTCCTTTGGTTTCAGTAAACACTCTATTGGATTTCCTACCACTTCTTGAACTGTTTGTACTTTTGTTACTGTAAATGTTGCAAAAAGATTCCTTTTTTCTTTCTTTCTTTCTTTTTCTTTCTTTCTTTCTTTCTTTCTTTCTTTCTTTCTTTCTTTCTTTCTTTCTTTCTTTTCTTTTCTTTTCTTTTTTTTTGCTTCTACATTCTTCTCACTTTATACTTTTCTTAGACAATATCACCCAAGCCTGTGTGTGTCTTCAATTCCTAGCTATCATCGGATGATTTCTGAATCTATACTCCCATCTAGATCTTTCTTTCTAGCCCTTGCTCCATCTACACACATCACTTTTCTGGACATATCTACTTTAAAAGTTAACATTTCAGCATCTGAACTTTTTCTATCTTCTCTACACCTCACTCTGCTCCTTTTTCCCCCCTTAGCTCAATGAAAGAATCCTCTCTTTTTTCCAAGCTGCTAAAGGCAGGAAAGAGTCAGCCTAAATATCTTACCTCGCATGTAATTAATCACCAAGTCATATGTATTTTACCTCAACATCTCTATCTATTCTTTCCTCTCTATATCTTCTGCTGATACTCTAGCTTAAGCATTCATTGTCTCTTACTTATCGCAATGGCTTTCTTACTTTTTTCTTCCAGTCTCATTATACTCTAATCCATAATTCTTCAAAGTTATCTAACAGGCATATCTGACCATGTAAATCTCTTGCTAAAATATATTCAATAGTTATTTGTTGCCTATAAGAAAAATGAAGTAAATTCCTTAACAAGGCAAAAAAACTTCAACATAATCTGGCACTTAACTGCCTGTGCAATCTCAATGGGCTTTGTCTTCTATTTTGTGTTCCAGAAATTCTGAAAGTGTATAGTTCTCCAAATGTTCTCTGGTCTTTCTTACTGCTGTTACTTCACATGCTGTTCTGCCTTCATGGAATATCTTGACTTGACTTCTTGCCCTGTTCCAAAATCACATTCCATGAAACTCAAATTCCAGTGTTACCATCTTACCATGTTACCATCTTAGAGGCATCTACTTTGACTTCCGTTCTAGGTTTAGGTCCTGTTCTCTTCGTATTCCCATTGTATTTTATACCTACTTCTGTTTTTAGTACATATTATATTGCAAATATATATCAATATGTAAAAGTAGAATAATGTGAACTGGCACTATAAGTACAGTTGAAGGATAAAGTAGGATTTGGATAGGTAAAGAAGAGGGTTGAAGATATTTAAAGTGAAGGAAACACAGTAGTTTATTGGAGCAAACTTGTACTGGCTTGTGAGAGATTATTAAGTTTTGGGAAATCTTTCAACTTGTTAAAAGTTTAATTATATTAACTTTTAGTTAAAATATTTAAAACAGAGGCTATACATAGGCAAAACTAATCACTTCCTATTTATTCCACATTTCATTATCTGTGTTCTTGAGATTATTTGCTTCTATATTTGTATCTAATGGGGTGCTATTATGCATTTCTTCTCAAGTTTGCATTCAGTAATTTCATGATGGTGGCCTAAAAATCAACTACAGTGGGAGTATTTATACCATGGAAATCAGCAAACACTACAAATCAGAGCTTGATTTATTGTTTTGTTTATTGTTTAGAATTAGGAAAGTGATGAACAATTGTTAGTAATGCAGATTAAATTTAACAGTGTGTTGTGTCTATAGCCATTACACTGTGAATAGAAAAAAAAAAAAAACAACTGAGGGACTATTCTAATATTTGAAAACTATTATCTAATTCAGCAAAGAAGTTGTTTAAGCCAGTGGATGAATGGGTGAAGTCCCAACATACATCTTTGGTATTTTACTTTCATCTTACTTTTTAAAGTCAACAAAAATATTAAATAGCATTCATGCGAGAACTACATTCATTTATCAGTTGCAACCATAGATGTCAATGAAAACATTCAGTGAGAATTAATTAGATATATGGAATTTACAATGAAGCATGCTGTATATTGTATGTGAATTGTGTACTACATATCCTTTACATATAATAAATGCATTTAATGCATATAATAAACTTATATGTGTGTATATATATGCATATTTTTGAGAAACGGTTATTAAACATTTATTAGCACACTGTCATGGAAAACTGCACAAGAGAAGGCACTTAGTCCCCATAACAATTTTATGTTGTAGGTACTATTATCATTCCCTCTTTGCAGAAGAGAAAACTAGGCTCAGAGACTTTAAATTACTTGTCTAAGATCATAGAACTAGTAAATGAGAAAGGTGGAATTTTCACCCAGGAAGTCTGGCTCTAAGCCCAGGCTTTAAGCAATGGATAACACAGGATTTTTTAGCAGGAGAAAAATTAGGATATATTTTGGACAAATATATTTCAAAAAATATAATTAAGTTGTAAGGAGAAGAGCTAGAGGGAGGAAGAACATTTTAGAAGCTATTATAATCAAAGATATTATAATCAAGTAGAGTTATTCTCATGTAGGAATTAAGAGGGAAAATTAATTCAGTCTAAAAGAATCTATTGAAAATTAAGTTTAGTCCAACTATCAGTATGTATAATTTAGTAAAAAGAATTGGTTGAACATAGTATTCAACAATGCTTGACCCAATGTTTTTGAAAACTATTACTCAAGACCTCTGTTTAGTAGTTAAAAGATGTGTTTCGTTTATCAATAAATAATGATTCTTATGCCATATACTCTTTTATACATACACATGACAGATTTTTCTAGATGGAATTGTTCTACAAATTCAAATGAGAAAGCTCTTCGAACAGTGCTATTTAACAGAGATCTTAATGTACCTGGGAACCAGAATTTGACGGATGCTGATAATAGCAACTCTCCATTTTCAGAAGTTTTGAATGTGAACTTTGACTTGGGAAATGAAGTTTGGGATGATTTTGATGATGAAAGCTTAATAGAAGTTACTAGCCTTCCAGTTGATAATAAGAAGACAAAAATATCAGGTAAAATTGTATTTTAGCATGAAATAATTTCATGAGAATTTCTTTAAATATTTTTCAGTTCAGTTTCTGAGATGAATTTTCTTTGTCTTTTTAATGTGCTTGTTTAACTAGCTTTGGTTTGTTAAGATTATAATTTTTAGCAAAACTGAAAATGTGATCCTTCCACAAACAGCATTTTTTTCTCCTAAAGACAGAGGTGAAGGTTATTCCATAATGATGATATAGTGAATGAGCTTTTTCTATTCTATTGCTCCCCGCTACCTTTTTAAAGACCCTATTCAAATTCAGATTATTTATTGAATTGTTCCTCATTAAACATACTATCCAGCTTTCCACGCTAAGATCGTACATGGTCTGCCAATGTTTGTGAAAGACAAAAATATTTCCTTTTTAAAAGTATTCGTCTGCTGGTAGAGAAAATATAATTTTTATTTCTAGTAGAAGTATTGACTTTTCAGGTATAAGTAATAAATAGGAAAGGAATAGTTTCTCCCGTGTTGGATAATGGGATTTAATTCTTTGAGTTACTGGCAAATTTATTCTATTTCACTTAAACAGAGAAGTGAAAATCTTCGTAGGTGTATGACAAGACAATGAGATGGAGACACTGTCTCCCATGATGGCTGCCAGAAGGAAATCATGCCCTCAGAATTATAGTTGCCCCTTAATGTACTACCCCAATTCTCTTTTTAATAGCTTTCTAAGAGAAGCAATTAGAAGTTGAAATATTGTTTCAGGGCTTTAAGAATTACCTAAAGAGTTAATACTACTTTCAGAAGGAGTAGGATTTTACCACCTTCACAAAATAGGCCAGGAAAATCTATGACATGAGGGAGTCAGTAGGCACAATTTCCTGTAATGCCAGATAAAACTACTGGTCCACACCTTAAAATTAAAAGTACTGCAAATTGAAAGGCAATTTGTTCTGATCCTTTGAGGTAGCCTAATCCAATGGGAAAATCAGTCATTATAAATGTCATTTTCCCGCATGTATAGAGCACTTTTAATGAACTTAATTACATGTAGACCATTTAAAATATTGAATGAGCAACATACTCATTTAAGCGAATTATAAACAAACAAATAAACAAACAAATAAATAAATGTGATTTGGGGACCTTTTAATATAATGACTAATAAACTAACCTACATGTTTTGTGGTTTTACTCTTTTAGCTTTACTCTCTTATTTCTCTATGTAAATTTAATTTAATTATTGAGAAGAATTATTTATTCCTTTCTTAACCAGGTTATATCTGTTGGAGAGAGCCCTTTTAGAACTTGCGAAAAGCTCCATTCAGCTATTTCCTGGCATTTTATTTCAAAATGTTATCTCTTTATATAGGATTTGGAAATACTTTGAGTTCAAGTACGAGGAGAAGTGAGCTATTCCTCCAAGAGTCAAAGAGCAAATTCCAAAGAGAAATGTCAAACAGGCAAGTTTTAGTACTTAGGTTTGGAATATCCATATATAACTTTTTACTACTTTGTATTCTCCTGATACATAATTGAAAATGGGCATCAACTCAAGATGTCAGAGTACCTATAAATGTATTAGCCAGACTAAACCCTCTTAATTCTTAGAGTCGTATGTCTCTAAGTGCATCAGAATCACCTAAAGGGTGATATTTAAAATGCACATTCTTAGGCCTCACGCTAAACTTGCTGAATCATGGTCTCTGGGGCTGGAGCCCAGGAATCTTCATTTTTCACAAGACTTGAAAACTGAATAGTTCAATAAAGCATTCCAAGTAGAAGGAGCATATGTAAAGGGATAAGGCTTAAAAAGTCATCCATGTTCAAAGAGTCAGTTAAGTATGGTCTGGGTGGCCACAACATTAAGGCTGAGATTGATGAGGACTGATTGTAAAGAGCCTTGAGTGCTATACTTAAACATCTGTACAGAATCTAGTAGGTCAGGGATTATAGACTCAAACTGACTTCAGGACTTGGTGGGCCAAGGCCAACTGTAGAGTGTCCCATCTAAAGAGAGCAACTACTACTCAGCTCCAACAAGTTGTTGCTGTGCAGAAAATGAATTTTAGTGTTGTCAAATACTCTGATTTTCAAAAAAGAAAAAACTAGGAATCTAAAATTTTATGCGATATCTCCTGACTTTTAAATTTTAACAACTAATTCTTAAAAATGTGGTCAAATCTCCAGCATTCCCCCTCCAAAAATAATAATAATAACGTCTGTAGGCCAGATATAGCCTAGAGGCCTCTAGTTTTCGGCCTCCATAGTAGGCAATGAGGAGCCATCCAAGATCATTCATTAATCACCAAATAATGTTTGATCAGGAAAAAAAATCATTCTAACGATTTGTAGAATGAAATGTAGTGATATGATATGATATATAGAATGAATTGTAGAGGGTGGAACTACCAGAGGCATGGTGGCCAATTTAAGAAAGTCTATGATGAGGCCCAAACTAGGGCTGAGATGATAAAAACTGAGAGGTAGAGTTGGAATTTTGAAATATTTCATAGATAACACAGATTAGATTTAGCAGTTGATAGGATATGGTAATCGAGGAAGAGGGAAGAATAAAATGGCAAGTGGGTAGATGGAGATGTGACCTGAGAATATAAAACACATAAGACATTTGGAAAAGGAAGCAATAATTTTAGAAATGTTCAACTTGAAATATTTTTTGCAGAAATGCAAGATATATTTGAATATTGGACGTGTTTAGAAGTCAAGGGAGAGAAATTATAACCACAGCCAAAACTTTCCCAAAGGGAAGAAATTCTGACAACTTTTTATTCAGGGTCCAACTTACTGAAGGATTATTTATTTCTACTGTGTTAAAAAATATATATATTAAATTTGCGGTATATTTTTGTATATTTGCTATGATTTACTAATTTTACTGATCATCAACATCAAAGAATCATAGATTTCAGAGAATTTTAGAGCTGAAGGGGGCTTAATTTAAGTGTCATTTAATCTCCCTACCACTGGATCCTTGAATCACCATCCAACATCACTGGCAAGAAATCATGCCATCTCTACCAAGAGAACTCCACTGACCAGGAACTTACTCCGAAATGCTCATTCCGTGTTTGGATCTCTCATATCATTCAATAGCTTTTAAAAATATTTGTTGTTATTTCCATTTATTGGTTCTAACTCTGAGTCCTACAGAATAAACTAATTAGAAGCATCAAAGAGGAACAGAGAGAAGCAAAATTGGGTAGGAAGTAGAAAGATCAAAAAAATACATGAACACTATGGCCATGCCACCCTGAATGTGCTTGATCTTGTCTGATCTTGGAAGCTAAGCAGAGTTGGGCCTGGTTAGTACTTGGATGGGAGACCACCTAGGAATACCGGGTGCTGTAGGCATTTAAGAAAAAAAAAAAAGCACATGAACAGTTTTGTGCACCACACCTTTAGAAAGCTATAAATAATTTTGGGAGAGTTTAAAAGTGGCCAATAGAAAATAAGTGGGTTTAAAAAGGAATCTTATTGAGAAGCCTCTGAGAAACTGGTGTCAGAAGTCGCCAACGGGAAGAAGGCCTACAGGACCTGAGAATGTGGGGTGGAAAGGAAACATGCTTTTCTTCTTACACCCTTTTACTACTTTAATTCCTTGCTCTTAATCAAACACAAAAAGATCCCATCAATATATATGATTCTTCCCTACCCCTACCCACTGCTTATTACTCCTTGCATGGCAGTCAGATTTTAGCCTATTAGTATCAGCTTAAATTGTCACCTCCTGAGAGAAGCATTCACAACCATCTTTTTCAAGTGGGTTTATGCCTCCCCACTGTTATTTCCTATAATAGTACTCAATTAATTTCCTTTGTATTACTTCAGGATCTGTAATTATGTATAGTTATTATTTACTCATTGTCTGCTCCTTCACTAGATTTTAACTCCGTAAGAATTTGTTTACCACTTTACACCCAGCTCCTAGTACAATATCTGGTATGTGGAAGTGAATAATGCATGTTTTTAATGGATTAATTTAATGCAGAAGATTAAAGGTGAATTCTAGTATACAGTTAGCTACACAAAGGAAAATAACTAGAGATGTCTACCTGCAGTGATACCAGAATAGAGAAAGGAGATTAAAAATTAAGCAAGTGAAATTTAGAAAATATTTACAGACTGCTAGGTGATAGACAATTAAGCATAAGATCCAATTTCAAAGAAAATTATTGAATGATTATTTCTCTAGGCCCTTAAAAAATAGTATTCTTATCTAATTTGGAATATATCAATTATTTTGTTTAAAAGAAAGGAGATATACCAAGATTTCCATGAATCTAAGAAATAGCATGAATTCTTATGGTGATAAATATGATAAACTTTAATCATATTCCCTAAAGAACCACTATTAATCTAAATTGGAATGGTTTGTTTATATTACCTGCCATATTTTACAATTAATTAATTTTGATTTTTGTTTTCTTTCATCAAGTGAGAAGCTAGATATTTATCAATCAAATTCTGCTGCGTCCAAGTTCAGTGCATCCTCTATGACAAAATTACCTCAACAAGCTGGACATGCAAATATTGTAAGAAGATGCACTTCTTTGTTTCTGTTTTAAATTCTGCCTGAAAGTTAAATTTTCAATGATTGCTGTTTTTTTAATCTCAAAATATAGGTCCATTTACAACAAAGGAAACAAAGTCTATCACCAGAGATTGAAAAGCTATGCTTTACTCACTCTGAAAAAAAATCAGATTCTTCAAATTTTGTTAAGAAAGTGGATTTCTTTTTTAGAAGCAGTGAATGTAAAACCAAAATCGATTACAGGTAAGAACTCTTTAAAGACATTTCAAGATATACCAATAAAAACTTCTTATGGAAAAATTCAACATTCTTTTCCTTGGTTCATTTTAAAAATCAGAACCTAAACATTTTATTTCCTTAAAGATATTAAAATATTAAACCCCTAGTGAGCTAAACTCCTTACAATAATTTATAACATCAAATGTCCCAATTTTTGAGGACATATATGCTTGATACTATTAATTAAACCATTATATTGAGGTTTTTTTTTTCTTTTACTAATTTGAATGCAGTATGTTGATAACATAAAGGGTAAAGTCACTTAAAAAGCCAAATGAGATCAGGTAATTTTTCAAAAGTTCAAGTTGTATTTCAGCAACCCTGTTCTTTCACAATTCTACAGGGTTCAATGGGAAAAAAAAGTCAGATTAAGTCTAATCAGTGCCCCAACTGTTGGTCATTTTCATGGCTAACTCTGTAGCAGTTTCCCCCTTCTTCTTGAATAAGTTATAGACCCGTTCACATATTGATTAAATGACATTATTTTCCAATACATGTAAAGAAATATCTAAGAGACTTAGTCCCTACTTTTAACAGTTTATGAAGTCTAATTTTCCCTCATAGACTTCCCACAAGGTCATGCATATTAAAGTTCAGTTGATGTATTAACCTCTCAGCAATATTCAAGTTTATCCATTTTATACTTATTATTACATTATTTATTGTGTACTTTAAAATAAATTGTTACAATCATAGTTATTTTTACGTTTGCCTTTATCCGCCAGTAGGTATCATCCTGAAGATGAAGCTGATGAAATGAAGTCTTTTCTGGGAATATTTGATGGTATTTTCTAAAACCAAAAACAAAAACAAAAATATTCTTATATTAATAAGGCAAAGTACAAAGGCAACTAAATACAAAGCATGCTTTTTTTATTTTTAAAAAAGTAGATCATAATTGTTCTACTTTTTTTGTCTTCGATTTGATCAGTTTTGTTAACTTTTTTACAACAAAATATTTGGACTGATGTATTTTCCCATTATATTGTAACTATGAAAAGCACTTTTACAGTGGCTTTGTTTCAGTAAGCTGATAAATTGTATTTAGAAATAATTATTTGGTTATTAATTGGATTTTTTGGATTTTGACAAGAACCAATTTATGATTTTATTTTTATTTTTTTTAACAAGAAGAAAGATATTCTATGAAAGCAAAATAATGCTAGTCAGTGAATCTATTATATGGATTATTCACCAATATTGTTTTGTTTTACTAAAGATTTTTAAGAATCCAGTGGCTGTCTGAGTCTGTTGTTATACAACTTCAAACAACAATAAATTAAACATTAATCAATACAAATTATTGCCTTATTTTAGCTTATTTTTCAATGTAGTGAATTCTTAAAACTTTGTTACATTGACTTTTACTATAGCAGAAGCTATTTCACTTTATTTTCCAATGAAATATATCTCAAATTCATTTATTGATAAATAGTAGACAGGCATACTAAGCAATGTTTACTAGGCATACTAAGCAATGTTTACTATGTAATTTATTTATAGATACACTATGAAGTTGAAGCCCAGTTAAGAAATTTTAGAAATTTTTCTTTAAGCATAAAAGCCTTAGAGACAAGAGAAGAAAAGTTCCAGATGAGATTGTTATTGTTATTATTAGTAAACGTTTACGAGGCATCATATGTACTAAGCCTAGAGGAAAAACCTAAAGCAGAATTAAGAGGCCTTGTCTCTGTGTTGAGGAATAAGGGTAACTAGCTCTTTCATTTCAGTCATCTTTACTATTGGTATGTTTCTGCATCTGAATCAATCATGGTATAATCTTTAAAGATAATTAAATACCATTAAAATGAAAAATTGGTGCACTACGATCTGCTCATCTTACATAGATTTTGACACTAAATGAATAGCAATTCAATAAGACTTACTGTGATCTACTAAGTGAAAAGCACTGTGCTTGGTACTGCAAAGGATGCAAATAATGAAAGCACCATTTTTGCTCTCATGGAGTTTACATTCTGAGAGAAATTAAGACATGTAATAAAGCAATAATAAAATATAGAATACATTAGAAAAGTGGTTCTCAATCTTCAGGATGTGCTGGAGTCAAAGGGCTCATTTGAAAACAGTTTGATGGGTGCCATGCTCAGGGTTCTGACTCAGTAGATCTGAGTGTAACCTGAGAATTTGATTTCTTATCAGGTTCCCAAGTGATGCTAATGCTATACTGGTCCAGGGATCACATTTTGGAAATCACTGCAGTAGAAGTTTAAAGAACTGTGAGAATTCATAGGAGAGAGAACATAATCCTGACCATGAGGTCTTTAGAGAGAAGTTAAAATTTGAGATGAGCTTTGAAAGATGAATAAGATTTTGACGGACAAATATGTGAGAGAAGGACATTCTAGGCAGAGGGAACAGCTTGAACGAAGCTCCAAGGAAGAAAAGTATCTATTTGGACAATAATGAATAGATAATTTTAAACATAGGTTAATGTTGCAGGAGATGTTGGAAATGTACCTTACGGCCAAGCTGTGAAGGATTTTAAATGCTAAGGTAAAAAACCTGAGCTTTACTCAGCAGTCTAATGTTTGATCAAAAGAAACATGTGGGTAAAATATTAAATATACAAATTCCTAGCTCTCACCTCAGAGAGAGGTGAGAATTTCCAAGGAATTCAGAATTTCCAAGGAATTTTAGGAAGGGACTGAGAAATCTATAATTTTAGCAAACACTCCAGGTCATTCTTTATGATCAGGCCAGTTTTGGAAACACTTAGGTAGATAGTAGGTTCACTTCCTAATCAAAAAAAAAAAAAAAAGGTCAAATCAACAGTTTTATAATAGACATTATTACTTTGTGCAAGTGTTTACCTAGAAAATTATGTGTATGTTAAATATATGTAACTCAAAACCCTGCTTCATATACTGACAGAAGAGTATTCTTTCCATGAAGCAAATAATAACCCTATGGTTTCCTATTTTGTAAGTTAATTTTTTAAATATATTGAGTTTATTTATTCATGTAAAATGAACCATACAACAGAGCTTTTTACAAAAATATTTGTTGGGTTAAATTTTTTCAAGAGATTTTTTTTTCAATTGAAAAGGTCCTTAATAGGCTGTATCTTTCTCCCCTGTAATGTTGACATAATGGCACCTGCCTCATAGATATAGAGTGAGAATTTAATAAGCCACTGCACACGAAGCTCTTGGTTTAGGGACTGATGCATAGTGCATATCCTAAAGTATCCTAATAGTACTTTAAATAAGCCAGTAGGGATGAAATAATACAATATTCATTTGTCATATTTGAGTTGTACTAAGTTTCATAGGACTTGACAAATAAACTCTTGACTCTCCACAAATGTATCAACCATGGAAAAATATTTATCCTACACCTCCCCACTATGTATACAGTATATTTTCAGATAGATCCTCTCTATCCCCAACACTCCTCACCAACATTCTTAGTTGGTTTATGGTCAGAGCATGCAAATCTAATAGTACCTTTAAGTAAAATGTAATTAGAAAAATAAATTTTCTGCATAATCTATTATAATACATTCTAAAACCAAATATAAACGATTGCTGAATTATTAGATATTGGTACAACTTACTCCTTAGTAGAGTCATGCAGAGTCTCTACTATGTCCGCATTGCTAGAAAACACCCTCATCAAGTACAGTAGAGAACCACTTTTTGAGGACCCCTAGTCTATGGGTTACATGGATAATATTTACCTATGGCAACCTAGAAAATAATTAGTGTCTGTATTTAAGAACCTTCACTTTTGTGGGAATAGAGAAGGTACCAGTGAAGAGAAGTTAGGGCAAAGAGGAGTAAACTAAGCTAAACTTAGAATTAAGCTAAGTAAGATAAGAATTTCAGTATGAGTTTTAGTTAGTGGAACAAACAAAACATAAAGGAAAACCCCGGCACTTCTTTTGGCATTTCAACTCCTGGCTGCAGTAGTTAAAGGCCTTGCTACTCATCATCTGAATAGCAGTAACCCAGTAACAGCTCTGGTTAGGTCTCAGGCCTCATTCTAGACCTTCAGAGTCAGAATCTGCATTTAACAAGATCCCCAGGTGATTATATGCACATTAAAGTGTGAGAAGCAGTTGTTACAGTGGAAAGGAAAGGGGGCAATACTAGAATTTTTAGAGAATCCATTCCAGAAAACAAGTATAAGAGTAATGATGATTACTTGGTTTCCTGCACATGTATTTCCTATCTTAAATGTAATATGGTGATATAACTCTTGTTTAATTGCCTTTCCACGTAGGTGGTTTTCTTCACCGACTGTGTAAATTATCAACTAGATTTTTTTTTTTTTATGTAGCTTGAGAAGCACTGAGTTTTGTTTTAATTGACGTGATAAAAACATAATTTAGAAGAGCAATCTTTGTCTTACTTATTTTCACATTTCAATTCTGAAACCTTTCCATAAACTAACATATGCCTTAAAAGTCCCTACATACTTCAGCAAAACAAAGCAAAAGCCAAACCCCATAGTATTCTGAAAGATTTTAAGAAATGTGCATAAACCTGTACTCACATATGTTGTAGCTATAAATTTTATTCTAAAAAGGAATTAAAATTCAACTGTCATTAGCATTTTGCATGAAGTACTTCCTTATGATAGTAGATGGCTTCAATTCTTTAGAAACTACACACACAGTGAAGTCATTGTTTTTTTTTTTTTTAATTTTTTTAAGTTTTTGTATTGATCAGTTTGGAAACAACATTTTATCTTTTAGAATTTAAAACAATTTTTTTTTACAATATTTTTTTTCTCATTTCGAGTTTATTAAAACATTTGCAGTGCAAATTATCCAGGTTGGTTGCAAATTACCAAAAGATCAACTCGATGAAGTCTGCATTTAAAAAATACAAAAAAGGACAAACATAAAACAATCCAAAAACAATGAAAAGAGGAAAATGGAGATTCATCAGCTAAGTCAGGTAGTTGCTCAAATGATAAACCAACCTCCTTTTTTAAAAAAACTTTCTACCATAGCTACTACCCATACTAACACTACTAAATACATATTATGTGCCAGATCTTGTCCTAAACCCTACAGATGGCATATTTAGTTTAATCCTTTCAATAGCTCTATGAAGTAAATTCTCTTACTATGTATATATTTTATACACAAGGAAACTGAATAAATTGCCAAAGGACACAAAGCTTGAACTTTGTATGATTCAACAATCTTTTGCATAATTATTATGCCATTCTGCCTAGAAATGAATGAAATATTCGCTACATCAAATCATTAAAGACCATGATTTTCCTAATCTTTAGAATGTTTCTGTGGAAGAATTTAAGGCAAATTCAAGAGGGCTCTTAGCCAAGACACATCCCAGTCTCAGTCTCCAGTTTAATTCGTTTCCAGAGAAAGAGGACTGCTATAACCTTCTCTTTAGATTATCGGCTCACTGTGCTAGGCCTTTTCTCTCTGCAGGTCACCTATAACATTAGTAGACATCTTCCCATTTAGCCCTGTACCATCTGAACACTCTTGTTTTTTGGTTTTCACACTTAAGCTTTGATACTTTAATTTGCTCTTCTGAGCTGCCTCTGGGTCCCTGAAGATTATTTGTTTATCTTGCCTAGGTCAATGACTTCATTTTGAAACACAATATTTTGGAGAGAGAGAGAGAAAGAAAAAAAAAAAGGAGGCCCTGTTTTCAACAAAATACTCTTAGTAAAAGCAACTTGGTTTTGTCTGCCAGTGCTGTATTATAGAGCTTCTCCGCTGCTATCAGTGAAAACTAGCCTAAAGAGAAGAAACACAGTTCTTTGTGACTTTTTCTGGGGTCATCGTACTTCAGTAACATCTGCTTGATATATGACTCTCATCGTGCCATTTTCCCCCATAATGTATAGTTATATGTGATCTTTTTCATACCTCTCTCTCATCTAGGAATATATTGTTTTGAAGAAAATTTTGAAAGTTAAAACATCTTTCCTGAGAGTATATAATATCTATCTTATAAATTTATGACTGAATTAAGTTACCCTTGATGTTCTATTTTTATCCTTAAAGTTTAAAGAAAGGAAAGGGATTAGCAGTTATTATTAGATTTTTAAGTTAAAAATTATGAACTTTCAATATATAAATTTCAGGTTTGTCCCAATAGGCTTTATTACTTCCTTTGATTGTCTTTTCATTTTCCTGTGCTGTCCATCAACCGTTTCCTATCCTTTTGGGATTTTCCTCATTTCCGTTTGCATTGTAATGCCATATTTCTTTTATTTTAAATGATTTTAATTTCATTTTTAATATATAGTGAGAACACATTGTAATAACTTCATTTCACTACTTTTCACTTTCAAAATAACTTTGCCATTTGAAATTCTTGGCTTCTAATATAAGTCAAGCATTTTTAGAGTCTTCATAGAAAGAAATAGTCTCTTTTCTCTTTTGAATTTTCTATACCTATAGGAAAGAGTTTCATGTGTCCAAGCACTTTTCTAAAGTAGAAATGTTTAGTAAAATAGAACCACCAGTGTAATAATTATTTTTCCATTTGTATAGTATTTCCATCGACAAAATTATGTAATTTATGGCTTTATGCGCTTTTGTTAGGAGAATGATTATTTCTTTTCTTCACAATAAAAAGGCTTAATTGGTCTTTTTCTGATTATGAAAGTATCATATGCTTATTTATAATTCCTATGCTATAAG
Organism: Pteropus alecto; assembly: GCF_000325575.1. Lineage (NCBI taxonomy): Eukaryota > Metazoa > Chordata > Mammalia > Chiroptera > Pteropodidae > Pteropus > Pteropus alecto. The sequence goes on along the minus strand of NW_006441955.1, from coordinate 34,683,688 downwards.
AATAAATCAGCAGTTATATGCAATAGACTAGTACACAAAGTAACAGATTTAAAAAACACATTACTAGATGAAACATGTAAGAAACAGGATGTGATGCTGTCTATATTTAAAATACCTGTACAAAATGGGAAATACATTTTCTAGGAATACATACAAGCTAAAAAGATTTACATCAAATGCATTAGAATAGTTGTCAGTGGGGGGCGATTTGGGTAATCTAAGTGAGAAATGGGAATAAAATAATCAAAGAACTTTCAGATAATACAGAATTGTACAAAGAAATTAAGATCACATCTTCCTCAATCCCTCTATTTAGTGATAATCAGTTAGCATATTTTGGAATATAGCCATCCAGTTACACAGACACAGACACACACACACACACACACACACACACACACACACACACATGCTTTAAAGTGAGATTATCTGTTTTAATCTTTATTTTCATTTAACAATACATTCTAATGTATTGATATACATAATCGTTTTTTATGTAGTATGTGCATGGATGTGTATAATTCAATGACTACCTTATTGATATATATTTAGATTATTTCCAGGGGTTTTTTTTTACAACTAATGTTGCAATGAGCATTCCTATTTTTATTTGTCCTTCGCTAGAAATGTACATTTAAATTATTGAAACATTGTCAAATTGCCCTTCAGAAATATTTAATATTCCCAAATGAAACTTTCTGATTCCTACAAGGTTCTAAAACTTGAAATGCTTAAAAAACAAACCAACAAACAGGAACAAAATTATCTCCATATTCCAGGCATCCAGTCAACTGTCCAGATCTCAGCAATGGGGTAAATTTACTCACAGAGTCCGTTCCGTTCAGTGAGAGGTTGAAATTACCAAACATGTTAATGTCGGTGCATAACTGGCGAGTTAGCACTGCCTTCCTCTGATCTAAACATCAGGGACTGGGTGAACGACAGCAAAGAAAGCAGAAAAGAATGCACCTAGAATTACCCCGCCTTTCACTTACAGGTATTCGCTTAAGTAGTACATCGACTTTTTTTGCGCTTGTATATGCATCAGAATCCTGAAGTTAAAAAAAATTAAAGCCTTTAATTACAAATAGTGGGACTTGTATTATAAGTTATTGAGTTTTCTATTTTCCAACTTCATTCCTTAAGTGTCTTTTCATTTTTCTTGAAAGTTCTGACTTTATTGGCAATCTTATGCCTCCAGGTTAAATGAGTATTCAAATGCAGCTACCCAATGAGACAGTAGTTCCAATACCGCAGTCCCAGCCTGGTGGGTGGACAGAGCAGAGCCAGGGAGCCAGTCAGGCTCTTGGCTTTGTCCAAACCCATGCGCTGCAGAGCCTTGGGCTGGTCACTGAGCTCCTCTGTCTCAATTTCCTCAACTATTACAAGGAGATAAAGCTATCTACTTGGCTCTATCTCTAGTATCTAGAGCAAGTATTTACACAAATATTTGTTAGTGAGTTAACTCAAGGTAACAATTAGGAGTAATGAATGTGAAATGTCTGGAACCTAGCAAACACTTCATTAAGTGGTAGCTATTGTCAAATTAAGATAAAATACAGGGTTGTGATTGAAGGAGAGAAGTAGAGAGCAAAAAATTTCAGATAACGTTGATGGCTGACGAGAGAGTCGTAGGGTAGGTGCCGGGTCCAGTGGGAATTAATATTGACGGGTCAGAAGACAGGGATTGGTTCCAAATTAGGCAATGCCTTTAGGGTTACCAATAGCCTCTCTGAATGGAAAATACCTATGTGGCTTTTAACAGTGTGAGAATGTGAATAATCAACTCATCAAGGTAAAGTCCTTAAGCTTTTCTACCCAATATCATTGCTATACCTAAAGCCACATTGCAGAAAGAATTGCTAAACGCATAATGCTACTATATGGCAGAAATTTAAGTTGATAATCTCTTTTCGAAGCACATCTTTATGAAAGGGGAGTTATTCAAAGCCATCCGAGTGGTAATTACCATATAAAGGCTAATTGACCTAATTAATCTAATGTGGGTCAATGGCTCTATAGTACGGTTGAACATTTTTGAATGAGAAAAAAGAAAAAAAGAAAAAGGAACTCCAGAAGGACTTCTTTAAGTGAATATCCTTAAATTTAGTGAGTCTGATTTATTTCTTGCACACAGATATTATATTGCTGCATATTATATTGCTGAAGTGGCTGAGCTGGGATAAAAAAGATAGAGAGACTAATTCTCTGAGGATACTGAGGAATATTCTGTTCATCACTCAGGGGAAGGCACTATATAAATTACATTATAACAATACTGCCTCTTTCTGATAACTAGCACTGAAAGAAGAATTCAACATGACAAGAAGTCAAATTTACTATCATACTGTTTTGATTCTCTTGCTGATGTGATAAAGTGCATGCTGATACCTGCTTTTTGTTTGATTAACTTCAGCTTCTCTGAATGCCAACTTGTCCCATTTGAAGTATTGACTGAAAATATAAACTAGGACTGATAATATCTGAGTCTTATGACTAAGGAAGAAAAGTACACTCCACACCTATGGTGGACAAAATTAGGCCCCCAAAGGTGTCCATGTATTAATCCCCAAATCTGTGAATGTGTTTCATTATAAGGCAAAAGGGACTTTGCAGATGTGAAGTTAAGGACCTTGAGATGGGGAGATTATCCTGGATTATCCAAGTGGGCCCAGTGTTTTCACAAGCATCCTTATAAGTGAAGGAGGAAAGGAGGCAGGAGAGTGAGAGAAAGCAATGTGAGGATGGAAGCAAAGGTCAGAGAGAAAGAGAGAGGGAGACAATTTTGAAGATGTTGCACTGCTGGCTTCGAATATGGAGAAAGGGGCCACAAGTCAAGGAATGCGGGCAACCTCTGGAAGCTGGAAATGACAAGGCAATGGATTCCCCCCAGAGCCTCCAGAAGAACTGTAGCCCTGGATTTCAAAATCAACCAACACTGATCTTAGCCCAGTGAGACTGATTTCTGGGCTTTTGACCTCCAGAGCTCTAAGGTAATAAAGTTGTGTTGTTTTAAGCCACTAAGTCGGCAGTCATTTTTTTACAGCAGCAATAGAAACTAGTACACCACCTTTGGGCTCATGGCTATATTGACAGCTATATTGATGTCATTATACTTGGATTGAAATGACTTTCCTAAACTGTGTTTATAATCCAAGACAGAGCTATGACCATAAACCAGGTAGGCACTGCAGCTGAAGCTCTTGCTTTGACTTTTATTTGTCACAAGTTCCCTTTACTCCTATTTATTTTCAGACCTTTTGAGAAATGGAGTGTTAGAGTTCCTAAATATGGGAAGAAACCAGTCCTTTCATGAGTGTATTCCCCTCTCCTAGGTTTTTAAAACCTAAAGACATTTTCTAAAAAGAGATTTACAAACATAAACAATGTCTTTTAATCAACTAGAACTCTGTTCTGTGCTCAAAATTAAACAAGAGTGATAGACTTGAAGAATTAGGAGGATGTTCACAAAGCCTGTAGAAAATGAAGTGTCTACACCTGTAGTCACAAGCTCTGGATATGCCCTTGGGCTAATAGATGGGCTGGGAATGAGCTTTGGGCAGCTGATCAAACTCTCACAGGAGCCAAGGAGTTGAATAGTGATAATATTAACATCCACTGTGCTAAGGAGCACTCATATCATATAAAGGAACATATGCAATATTCTATTATCTAATTCTTACTACCCCTATGTTCAATTAAAAAGATTAAAGCCTAAGAAATGGCACCATCCCCACCTTTACCTACATCAGACTTGCTGTAGATTTGACTCACTCCAAGTCTGGGCTGTTAACCAACACTCTATGTCTCTTCTCGTGTCTCACAGAGCTGTAACTTGGAAAGTTTTCTATATGACAGAGTCATGGCAGATTCGTTGCTTTCTTGATGTTCCAAGTGTGGTATGCCAACAAATTCCTGAGGATGAAGGAAGGGTTTGCAAGAGGAAACTATATATCACGTACAACACCAAGCAAAATCCTATTGTCAAATTCAGCCAGAGAATGGAGAGACTGTGCACTGAAAGCTTGGTTTTCTCTAAAGTGTACTCATTCTTATGGGCCCAATGGAAAAGCTGGCTAACTGATGTCACGTTAGTGACTCCATTAGAAATAAGGCAAACAATGAAAATCAATAAGTGCGCATTTTGATTCTGACCATTGCAATGGTCCCACTGAAAAAGAAAAACTGGAGGAATCCAATGAGATCAATTAGGTTGGATAGCAAGCTTTTTGATGAGCGTAGATGAAGGGTAAACAGGACGAAACATACTTAAAGTTTTAGAGTAACTCAAGTCTTGGAGGAAGACATACTCAGAATCAGGTAAAAATGTTAGAAATTCAGAGTGAGAAGAGTTATAAGAAGGGAAAGGCCCCCAGCTTGAAAATAATGATGCTAAGTTGAGATGTAACAGCAATGAGAAAGCAGAACTTCTCCACTCCTATTTTACTACCTTTCTTTCTGGGTAAGAAGAAAGTTCATCAGAGTTGACTGGAAAAGATGAAACAAATGTTGATAAGAAGGAATTGGAGCTCAACTTGTCCAAGATTATGCATATGAGCCACTGCATCCCAAGGAAAGGTAATATATTGATTGAGAAAACAGGTTTTAGAATCAGATAGACCTAGAGTCTATTTGGTCTTCTAGCAAGTTACTTAACAGCTCTAAATTTCAGTTTTTCTTCACCTGTAAAATTCGGATAATAGTGTATACCTCAGAGAGCTAGGGTGACAATGCAATATAAAGCACTTTAAACAGCACCTGACAAATAATAAATACTCAAACATTAGCTCTTCATTTTATCATTATTATTTTATAGTTTATTTTATAGACTAAATAGTTGAAATGATGTCAGAAATCTTTAAGAAATTGTGAAAAAAGAATAGTATAAGTAAATAAGAAAACTAGAACTACATATATTAAAGATAGTTTTACCAGTTTCCAAGTAAATAGCGATCTCTAAAAATAGTTTAGTTTCAGTAAGACTAAGTCACACCAATCTAATCATTTTCCTTTTCCTAAAGAGCTATAGAGTGGAAATCAGAGGAATTTTATAGACTAAGAGTATTGTGATTTCAGCATGGCCAAGAATCTCATGATATCCTTGTGAAAGAACTATGGGCTGGTTTTTTACAGGTAAGGGGATTTTTAACTTGTTGAATAATCCAACCAGTGCTAAGAAATAGTATAAAGAAATAGTATAAATCCAGAGGAAATTTTCTAGCAGAAATAACTTAAAGGCTGTTTTCTCAGCCCTAAATTGTTCAATATTTTCACTAATGACTTTTATGCTAACATCTGCAACATGATGATCAATGAAAAAATGCTGAGTCACAAAATTAGGATTCAAAAAATTCTCATATAGCTGAAACGACAGACCAAATCGAACAATACAAAATTTGCCCACAAAAATTCTAGTCTTTTACTTTAGTCCAATAACAAACTCTATAAGCAGAGTATGGGGTACTCTTAGCAGCTTGAATTTTTAAAAAAGTTTTATTCGAGAGCAAAGTCAGTGTTAGTCAACTGTGGGGCTTTGCTTCCATCTCTGGAGATGTTTAAGCACAGAGAAGACAACCACTTTATTGAAGAGATTCCACTGTAGACAGGAGCCTGTACTAAGTGATCAGTAAGATTTGAGAACCAATCACTCATAAGAGCCTGGTGCGTTTTTTTG
>NW_006441955.1:34664342-34678002 GCF_000325575.1 Pteropus alecto | reverse complement strand
CAGAGTTCACTGTAATGAAGGTGAGGAACACATGCATCCTAAAGAGAGCCAAAAGGCCAGAAGTGGGGCCCTCCATTTTGCTCATCAGAGATGGAGAGGTGACACGGTGCCTGCTGAATATAGTAGGCAGCCTAGCCACAACTCTTGCTATCTTTGTTCTGCTGCGTGGGCTGGGGTTGAGGCAAGTGAACACATCTATGCCTCACCTAGGGGCTAATTTGGGGTATGGCTTAGGCGGGACTGACTGCAGCACCAGCAGCAGGGATGACAGCAGGGAAGATGCGTGCTATCGGGACTCAGCTGCCATCCCCTGCGTAATAGTATTGAGTTGACTCGAGCTGCCATCCGCTTGCAACAGGGTTGAAATGAACTGTTTCAATCCTTGCCTATTTCAAGTAGAAACTGGTTCACATTATAGGTGAACTGTATTTGAAAAGGAAGAATGTGTGGATGATGATGAACAACTCCGCTCCACCTCCACTGAGGAAACCTCAAACTTTAAGGAGCATATGCATTACCTGCAGATCTCATGGAAATGCAAATTATGATTCATTAGGTCTGGAGTGGAGCCTGAGATTCTGAATTTCTAAGATCTCAAGTGATAATGTTGATGACCAAAAACATACAGTTTGAAGAATAAGGAAGTAACGAATTTAAAATGGCATGGAACGGATATAGGTTAGCAGTGCGTTCACCACACTCGTTGCTCACTAGAATCACCAAAATACTGACCTCTGGGCCTGATAAAGACCAACTTAAATTAGAATGGCTGGAGATGAGACTCGAGTAACTGCATGTTTTTCAGGTTTCCAATGATCCTTATTCTCTAGATTAAGACTGATTGATATATCTAAGAAATTTTGTAAATATATATAAGCTATATATATTTACAAGTATATATATACACATATATATTTACAAACTAAGAACATTTGTGTATATATCACTACATATGTACCACTTCATATGTATGTATGAGTTATATATAATCATATAAATAATTTGGAGGGGCAAGTTTTCATTAAAAAAATACATAATTCAGGTGTCAGAGAAGCTCCTAAATCACTTTCTACTGTAGTTGTAAATACACTTGACAAGTTAGTATCTAATCTATGGTTAAAAAAATAAAAGTCATTTCAAATGTGAAAACTTTCATAGTATTGGACAATGGGTCTTGTATAATATTATATTTAAAAGTAAACCAATGTATACCATCTTACACCCACTAGGATGACTGCTATTTAAAAAAAAAAAAACAGAAAATTAGTGTTGATGAGTGTGGAGAAATTATGCACTGTTAGTGGGAGTGTAAAATGGTACAGTCACTATAAAAAATATGGTGGTTCCTCAAAAAGTTAAAAATAGAATTACCATATGATATAGCAATTTCACTTTTGTTACATATCCAAAAGAATTTAAAGCAGAATCTCAAAGAGATACTTGTATACCCATGTTCATGGCAGCATTATTCACAATAGCAAAAATGTAGAAGCAACCTAGGTGTCTACTGATGGATAAATGGATAAACAAAATGTTTTATAGGTAGGTAGATAGATAGATAGATAGATAGATAGATAGATAGATAGATAGATAGATAGACAGACACACACATATATATGTATATAAATACATATACAATGAAATATTATTCAGCCTTAAAGAGGAAAGGAATTATTACACGTGCTACAACATGGATGAACCTTGCGAGCATTATGCTGAGTGAAATAAGCCAGTCACAAAAAGACACGTACTGTAGAATTCCACTTATATGAAGTACTTAAGCAGTCGAATCCATAGAGATAGAAGGTAGAATGGTTGCCATGTATTTCATCACTATATTTTTTTAAAAAGTAAAACCAGTGTAAAATCTTAAATATACCAAGAGCAACTTTGTACAAGAAGATGAAATTTATTATTATTAAAAACTTTGTATTTAGTATGTTTTAAGATTTTATTATTCATAATAATATTGTGAGATGGTCAGTAAAGACATGATCTCCATTTTTTAAATGAAAGAAACTGAGGCTCAGAGAGATGAGACTAGAGTCCAGAACTCCAGACTCAAGGGCCAAGTATTACTCCCTTCCAACTCCTTCCTTGCCACGCTTCACTCCTAATGGCTGAATTTTGAGGGGGGTGTGTGTGTGTGCATGTGTGCATGTGTATAAGAGAGAGAGAAACAGAGATAGATAGAGAGAGAGAGAGAGAGAGAGAGAGAGAGAGAGAGAGAGAGAGAGAGAGAAGTTTCAGTTACCTACATTAATATTTGTGCTTGGATGTTTTTGCAGTTATAAATATCTCTGATAGGTTGATGTGGTAGAGATGTTTGTCTCTTTGCTAAGCTCATGACAATTTAATGATAGTATTGTCAACCAGTGTCTTCAATGATTATACACATTTATCAGACAGTATAATCATCTGTCCTATGCCAATTGCTCACACAACAGAAATGAAGCTCCAGGAACTGTCTATTACTCTGACAAGGATAATAGGTCATTATTACCAAATCAGCAGCACTGTGCTTTAAAAATAAATGACCCTGCTCCCCATCATTATTTTTTATAAGTGCCTCAGTTTTGTCTTAGCATCTAACAGCAGGAGACAATTATCTTCTTATTTTTTTTTAGCATGTCTTAAATGGTCTTAAATGGTAAATGGAATCTTTCTGTTGACCCCAAAGTAGAAGCTTGGGAGGCTATATAGAAACATTAATAGAAAATGGGTAGAATTCACATTATATGCATGCCAAATACATATAATCTTTTCTTTTTCCATCCAATTCTATTGAAAAAGAATGAACAGCTAGGAAGATAGGAATGGGAGGAGAAACAAAGTTCTATGTACTTGTCACATGAAATTAGGTGAGTCTTTAATGTTCTCTTAATGCTGTTAATTAGGCCATCAAAATGCACACAAGTCCCCAAACACTGTCCCTTCCCTATGTAGAGTGTCTTAAAAGGGAAACTCATAACTCGTAAAAGGAGAAGTTCTCCACTGTTTTTTTTTCCTCCTCAGACAGGACAACCTGAGGGGACCAAAAGGGTCTTCCCAAAGCCGGACCTGCTCTTGCCACCTGGCAAGATGCTCTGCTCAGAGCAGCTCTCCTTGTATTGAAGTCTGGATTTATTGACACCCCTGGCTGAAGATTGAACAACGCCTGCAGCTGTGATGGGAAGAAGGCGCCATGGAGGACAGAAGCATTTGTTTTCTAAGGAGGAAAGAGAGAGAGAGCTGGCTGGGTGTTTCTGTGGCAACTGAAAACAGTCCTGTTAGAGGTGGCTGCTCACTTTCAAAACAAAAAGAATCTTGTAACTGTAAAAGGCTACCGATGGGTTTCCTGCTCCCCCACCCATTTAGAGGCAAAACCTATTTATGAGGCTTTATTAAGTGCAAATAAGTCCCTGGGCTTCAACAGAGAAGCAGCAGCTGCTGAAGATATGGTCATTTGCATATAAATGACATGATTTCAGCTCAGAGAAGAATATTGAAAAATATACATGTCGACAATGGAATCCTGATGGATTCACACATATTAAGGTCAGATATTGTAATTTTTAAGGCTGCTGCATGCTGATGACTGCATCATATCACACATTCAATTCTGTTTGGGTTATATAAGTTTTATCTTCTATGAAATGGAGAATTTTTATTGTGAAATAATTAAACTTTTTTTTTTTCTAAACACGAGAACATTTAGGTCAATAAGCTAAATGCTCTACAAATGTATAGGCTCCATGACAGCCAAAGTTACCAACTGCAAACTTGGTTTTCTATCCAGCTAACAGAGAGGGATATGTCCCCAGGAGCCTCCTAGGGAAAAGACCATGGCACTTTCTCAATTTCAGTCTGTCCGCTGCAGGGGCAACCTTTTTTTGAAGCATCAAAGGAAGCTCCAGTTTCCAATATTCTAAGTTTCCTAACAGCCTGGCTAAAAGATTAGGGAGGAAATTAGAGTAGCCCAGAAAAACCCACAGATTTGCCAAGTACCCACCATTGTTTCTTGCCCCGTGGCCTGTGGCTTGAAGTTCACAGCTGGCAAGAGACATACCCTGGAATCCTGGGCACTGCTTCCTGGCAAATATCCCATCACTGCCTGGAGGAAGTAGATGCGCTCCGCTGAACTCTGCCCCGAATTTTGGCCCTGCCTTAGTCAGAGTATTGTTGGCTCCTTCCCCAAAATAGAGTTTGTTTAGAAAATGCTTGCTGTATATTGGCTGCTGGAAGCCCATAGAAATACCTTCACCTTGCCAACCAGTCCTCAGCTCTCTCAAGAAGGTTTTCCCGTGATAGTCACTTAAGTGATAACTTTAGATTTTCTCTAAAAATAGTATCTTGTGTTCCTTTAAGTAACAGACTTTATTTTGAATCAGCATTTGATCATTTAATTATTTATTAAATAAGTCAGGTAGCCAATTCTCAACATATTTTTAAACTCTACATGTTAACATTTACTGGATGAATAGTCCTTGGTATGCACACACTTTTAAAGAGAAAATTAAAGATAACGAATAAATAATTAAATAGTTAGCATGGAAAAAGGAAAATTTAAAAACTCACCGCAAATATATCTGTTTCATAGAGAACTTTCAAGCTTTTAGAGAACTGTATTATGCTAACTTGAAAAAGCTATCTCAGTGTCAATTTGCTGATATTTTCAATGTATTATGGAAAAAACGTATGATACTTTAAGTTTAGTAAAAATTTTAAACCTATAAATTCTACAAAGCTTTATCTTGGTTATTGATCAAATTATACACATAGGAGATGATTATATTATCTAAAGTCTGGAATCCCAGGAATTGTGAAGGGAGATTAAATCACCAATGGGTGGATCCAGGTACGTGAGGCCTGAAGCTTATACAATTGCTCCCTTGAGGACTCTTCCTCTTTTACCAAAAAAAAAAAAAAAAAAAAAAAAAACAAAATGATGCCAAATTGAGTACAAAGTAAATATTTATTTAGATTGAAAAAATTACAACGAATTATAGATTTTAAAAAAGAAATCACAACCAATTACAAACTTCACAAAAGCCACAAAATTAACATACTTTGATTAAACCTCTATAATACTTTTCCTTTTTGAGTATTAGAAGACTGCATCTTCAGTCTGTCCTCTAATGTAATTTATAAAAATTTGGTTTTTATTAAAGATAGTTTTAAGAAATTTATTTCATCTCCACAACTCGATCTAGGTAATGTCATGTAAAGTTCTAGACTTGTTGTTAAATTGAAGAAAACCTCTATTTCATGCAAAGCTGTCAACTTCAGGGAATTTTGAGTTTTCTTGTGAAGTGACGAAACCTAAATACTCCCACATTTCCCTAGGACCTGGGGCCATAGAACACACTGGTTTCTACTGCAGTGCACATTCAAGTTCTGCCCTTTTGTTTCCCTGGAAGCAGGGGTTATGGAAGCTGTCCCTTTATCAAGATGCATATCTTTACCATATACTGAGTTGACTGTGAAATGTATAATTAAAGTATTCCCAACTCAACTTTGACATGGGGGAAAGTAAAAAGAGTCTTATTAGAATGAGCCCTATTTGAAAGATTTCTGGCCCTCTCTGCCTTTGGATAGTTATCTGGTGGTTCTTACATAAATGGTCATTGCTGATTTTTAAGGTACAATGTCTGCAATGAGAGAAGAGGGGAGAGGGGCTGTGAAAGCAGCAGAAGGCAGTTGAGCAGAGTTTCCCTATGGCAGCACAAGCCCCTTAAGGCTAAAAAGAAAAAATCTGTTCTCTAACTTCAAGAAAACAATGCCCTCCAGACTCCCTCCTACCAGCATTCCCTGTACACCAGTTCAGTTTGGCAAGAGTAGGATTAAAACCAGAAAATGCCACAAGAAATAGAAAAATAAGAGCCCCAAGTGGATGCCAGTCTCTCTGGGGCGTGATTGACTGAACACAACCAATTCTCTAGTGGATCAATGGCCATCGTCTTCTGGAAGAGCTTTGCTAAAAGCAGAGCATCCCGGAGCTGCCAGAAATGAAATGGACACTCTGTTCTGTCCTAGAAAGAAGATGAAGCTGGCAGTTTAGATTGCTGAAAAACAGTTTGAGATAAGCTTGTAGTTCCATAGAAATTAATCCATGCCTCTAGATAGCACGTAAGCCTATTGGAAAGCTTCTTCAATTCAAGCAGTTAATAATATATCAAGTCTTGTAGCTTAAGGGATACAATTTTCAAAATTATTGTACTGAGGGAATCATAAATTCCACCAAGAGGAAGGTTGTAGTCCAGATATTTTATTTTCGATTTCCATCTAGGGTGCATTATGACACTCCGCATGAAAGTCAAATCGTCCATGTAAAATGGTTTTCAGGTGATAAGTTTACCCCAAGGGGTCCAGTAAAGTAATACATTCAGAGTTATATCTGACTTTCACAATCTATAAAGACTAGTTATCAATTTTTTGAAAGATTTGATAAGCAGGAACAAAAAAATAGCTTATGGATGCTGACATTTGTCTCATTAATGGGAGCAGCATAAGAAGAACATGCTCCTTCTGGATTTGGCTGTAAATACACCACTGACATACATTTTGGAAGGTTGCTGTTTTGTGCTGGTGGGAATGTATTTGTCTAACCTTACACCGACTATAATAGACATAAAGAAGCAGTGATATTACTGTCAGCCGCATTCAGCTTTTTAAAACAGGGGTACTCACTCTGCCAATATCTGTCAGATTCCAGGGCACTGCATATTAAAAATTATGTTTCATCAACACCGTCTGGCCTAGTGGAAGTTTTATTAGGAAATAATTCTCCTGTTGTGTTTGGGGAAAGGAAGAAAAAAATCCCACTTCACCCAATAGTATTCAAAGGAATAATTAATGTTTCTTTCATCCTCAGAATAAGAATGCTGTTAACTTCTCTGGTGTTTCATGTAGAATACCACTACTCCACTTGCAAGGGTAGAACTAATAAACATATTCAAAACAGGCAGGGGCCCAAGTACTAATTAACTGCCAGTTTGAGTGTTGCCTATCATTGCATCATTCTGTATACTGTAAGGCATTGTTTTCATAAGTTATTCTCTTATTACCAGGGGAAATGAATTAGTTTTTTTTTTTTTTTTTTTCAGGATGATAAGATTAGTGAGTTTGCGGAAGACATTTATTAAAACAGTAATAGTAATAACAAAGTGCACACATTTGCTTGGCTTTGGTTAAATTTTCTAGTTGCAAGTATATTCCTGGAAGGATGCTGGTTCCCCAAACTGCAGAAGAAATGCTTTGAGCTGTTGGCATCATGGCTTGAGCTCATGAGGTGAAATACGAGCAATGGCTACACTATTCACCTGTCTAGAATTTAACACTAAACCCATTTTTCAAAAACTCATCATGCATTTGAGCGAAATTATATAGCAGTAATAACTCATTTATCTAGCTAACACTATCGGTAAATGGATTGTTTTCCACAAGAGTAAATCTTCTAAATAATTAAATGATATTTTTATTTTAACCCATTCATTGTAACCATATTGCATTTTAGACTTTCTAAAATAATTATACCTTTCTATCTTTTGGATTTGAGTGAATACATACTAATTTTTTCCTTGCGAAAATGAATTATTGCTATCAGTTACTGTCCAGTAGTGGCTGGCCGGGTTACTGATCTGCATATACCTCTTTGGCTGTGGATCCCAGGCTCCTTCTTTGCTTCAGCATTTCCATCTCCCGCTTACCATGTGCTTACTTATAAGTTTCATTAGCTGCTTCTAATCAGAGGAGGCAGGATTCTTCAGGTTAGAGGAGGGTTTTGAGGTCCAACACCCTGAAGTGAAATCCAGCTCTACCACTTACTATCTGTGCGAACTTGAACAATTAACTTCCTCATTTACAAAATAGAGAAGAAATACCTATTGTAGGGTGTTGTGAGATGAAGAGATATTAGTACAGAATCCAGCACAGACTTCTGGGGGACTCAGGCACAGTTCGTTAGGGCACACCTAAAAGTGACTTGGAGGACCCCAGGTTTTGTGACTCTTCACTGGACTGTTCAAGGGGCTGATAAGCCTCGAGAGACAGGCTGGGAGGCCAGCTAGTTCCTTTTAGCTAAAGCTTGCCCTTAGGGGCAAGTGATATGTGCAACTCGATGCCTGAAAAGAGTATGACTGAGGAGAGGTATAAGGCAGATTTTTTTGTAGCTTTAATTCCTTTCCACACCCCATTGCCTAGTAAGTGCAAAGAGCTGGAACACCTGTGCAGTGCCTGTCCTTTTATTTCCTTCCTTAAATCAGTGACTGATTAACCTGGAGTTTGAATGGGGCTTGTGGTCTAAATTATTAGCTCTTGGGCAAGGTGAGACCCATTTAAATTGTTCTGAACTTCTCACCACATGTTTGGGTTGAGAAGGAAGCAATATTATAACCATTTGCAAGCCGGAAATTGTGTTCATAAAACTTTTAATTAAGATAGCCCCAAACCATATTTCTAAAATCCAAATCACATATAGTTAACTGAAATGGAAAACAGCTTTCTGAGACCTAGTTTCAATGGCTTTGTCATTGCAGGTGAGGGCGTTCCAGGGAACTCCCTGCCAGACCCAAAGAGGAGAGCTATCACTATGGACCAGGCTTATCCTGCCTGCCTATGTGTGTAGTCTGAGGAGAAAAGTGGGACAATGAGAAATCCTGGGGAAGGGGGAGCAAGGAATACTTTTAGGAACAGGGTTAAGTAATTTTTAAGTTGATGTGTTGTATTGTTGTAAAACCCTTAATTTTAGGATAAGCCTGCTGCATACACTATTCTGTGTTATTGAGGTCAACGGAGGTTGTGGTCTCCACAGGATGAGAAAGGAGAGCACCCCAAGACGATTCTCACACACGTCCGATGGAGACTCAGCTGGCCCAGGAAGTTAGTGGGAGAGGTAACTCAGAGAACACCAGCACCAGGGATTTACTGATATCCTTTGGGGAGGTCACCATAGCATTCGTCCCACAAGACTCGAGGTGTTTTCATTTAAATAATAAAGAAAAAGGTGACCTAGCAAGGGGACACCCAGGTGACAGAGTGCTGGGTAACATGAGGTTATAGGAGGATTTCGAAATCAACAACTTCGGTTGGTTTTGCCTCAATTCTCTTTTTAGACTTCTCCAATCTGGAGAAAGTGTGTCCATTAATTCTATATATTCTGAATGGCTGCTTAGGGCCTGGCTGTGTGCCAGAAACTGAGCATATCGTGATGGCCATGAGGCAGGCCCTGATCTCAAGGAACTTGTTTTTCTGGTTATTTTCCCACGTCTTCCTTCCCCCAAAGCCCAGTTCTGCCACAACTACATTCCAATCTACCTCCTTTCTCTGTGTCCTCACCAATGACCCACTCCCAGAGCCTGCAGTGTTCACTCATTTATTGAATCACTATGTGCTAGGCACTGTTTGAGGCAATGAAGACTCAGCAGTGAACAGAAGAGATGAAAATAAAGCAAAGATACAGAATATAAAAGATTAATATGTTAGACAGTGATAAAACGAAACATATGAAAAAGGCAATAGAGGAATCCGGAGAGAGTTCAGATGGGCTAGCCAGGGCAGAGCCTCTTTGCAAAGGTATGAACGTAGGAAGGAATAGCAAGTACAAAAGCCTGAGGTAGAAGCTCACTCCTGGCACTGGAGGAAGAGCAGGGAGGCCTCTGTGACCAGAGCAGAGGGTAGGAGGAAGACCAGGAGGTGGGACTAGGCTGGAAAGCAGACCAGGTGGGTCTTGCTGGGCTTAATAAGGATTTGGCTTTACTCTCTGTAATGTGGGAAGCCACAGTAGGACTTTGAGCTTAGGAGTGACCTGGCATGTCTTACTTTTAGCACATTCTGGCTGCTGTGTTGGAGATGGGCTGAAGGAAAGCAAAGGAAAATAATTAGGAGGCTACTGTAGAATCCAAGCAAGAGATGATGGTGGCCTGGACAAGGAGGTGATAGTGAAGATAGTGAAAAGTGGTCAAATCAAGGTGAGAACCAATAAGATTTGTTGACAGCTTATGAAATATGAAAGAAAGAAAGAAAAAAGACCTGAAGAACCTGACTAAACATTTTTCCAAAGAGGACATGAAAAGTCCTCAACATCACTAATCATTAGGGAAATGGACATCAAAACCACAGTGAGATATCACCTCATACCAGTTAGGATAGCTGTCATCAACAAGACAAGAGGTTAATTGTAGATGAGGATGTGGAAAGAAAGGAATCCTTGTGCACTATTGGTGGGAATGTAAATTGACACAGCTACTATGGAAAACAGATTGGAGGTTTTTCAAGAAATTAAAAATAGAACCACCTATGACCCAGCAATCCCACTTCTGGGTATATATCTGAAGGAAACGAAATCACTATTTTGAGTGATATCTCCCCCTACCCCTACCCCATGTTCATCGTAGAATTATTTACAATAGCCAAGACAAGGAAATAACCAAAGTGTCCATTGACAGAAGAGTGGATAAAGAAAGTGTGTTATGTTTTTACATACAATGAAATATTTTTCAACAAGAAAGAAGGAAATCCTGTCATTTGCAATAATATAGATGGAACTTGAGGATATTGTGCTAAGTGAAATAAGTCAGAAAAAGAGAAATGCTGTATGATCTCGCTTATATATGGATATGTGGAATCTAAAAAAAAAAAACAAACTCAGAAACAGAGTAGACTGGTGCAGGTGAGTGAGGAAAATGGCTGAAGGTGACCAAAAGGTACAAACTTCTAGTTGTAAGGTACATAAGTTCTGGGAATCTAATGTACAGCATGGTGACTATGTTAACAATATTGTATTATATACTTGAAAGTTGCTAGGAAAGTAAATCTTAAAAAAACAAACAAACAGGAAACTATGTGAGATGACGATGTGTTAACTAACATTATTGTGGTAATCATTTCCTAACATATGCATGTATCAAATCGTCATGCTGTATACCTTAAACTTACACAACGTTATATTGCATTTATATCTCAATGAACTATGGTGGGGTGGGGGGTTCCTAATGATGGCAATTGTCTTCACTTAAGCAATTAAAAGGGCCACCATTTACTAAAACAGAGGAGACTGTAGGAAGAGCAGATGGGAAAGATCATGAACTTGATTTTGGACCAGTTAGAATTTGAGAAGCCTATTAGACATCCTATCCAAGTGGAGCTCTCAAGTAGGCAACTGGATATCTGACTGTAGCCCAGAAGAGAAGTCTGGGCTTGAGATGTAAATTTTGGAGTAATTATAATGACTGACTATGGACTTAAGCTGGGCAAAGAGGACATGAGAGGGTTGAGGGAGAGTGAAAGCCGGAAAGAATCAATGGATTTGAAGCCGGGTAGCCACGACCGCACAGAGCCACAGGACGAGCAATGTCTTCGGAAAAAGCAAGTTTCAAAAATATGGAAGAGTTCAGAGGCGAGGTGGAGGATACAGGGATTTTGCTCACGACCAACCTTGTATTCCAGAGAGCACAGAGGAAGAGTTCTAGGAAAAAAGAGAAGATGGGAGATGGGGTAAGAAAATATTATATACCAGACTTAATTGTGCATGAAGTGTCCAGGGATCAGGAATGATCTTTCAGTTCAGGAAAAGAAGTAAACAGGGGAAAATGGCATGGGAAGTCCCACGTGTTCCTCCCCAGGCCCCGAGAGGCAGCGCGAATAAGAACCACGCATGCGCACTGCGGAGAGGCATAGCCGGGCGTGGTCCGCGTTCAGAGTACAGGGCAGGCTTCGGTGTGCTTCTCTTTCCAGCCTTGGCGCTGGCTGGGCGGTGCTGGTGTTCTTCATTCCGTCTCAGTCTCAAGTAGGGGCTCTTTTCCGCTGGACCGGTTAGCAGCGGGCTTTCCAGGCTCCGTCCTGAGCTGGGGCCCTCTTTCGCTTGCACTGCTTTGGAAACAGCAACGCTCACCAAAGGTCCTTCTGCTGCTGCACTCTGGTGCAGTGCTCAGCCTTCTTCGAGCTCCTAAAAGTAGAGACGCGTTTGGAACTCAAGGAGTTGCCTGGACCGAGCTCATCTTCCATAGACCATCACACCTCCCCAACGTCTTTATTTCTATTTCCTTTCCCTCACATCCACCCCCTGAACCAGCCATAAATGAAGCCGGACTTTTAAAAGCCGGTGTTCCGCGTTCCTTATGTTGAATTTTTTAAAGTGTGCTTAAGTCAGCTTTCCTCTTTATGGGACTTTTAAAAAAGAATTTCTTTTTTAACTATAAGAGTGATAGCTTTCTGTGATAAAAGGATTCCCTCGTCCTCTCCTAGCCCTGGGAAGCATTTATTTTCCAATAGAATTTTTCTGGGGACTTTCCTATCTGGGTACAGTGGTCTGCTCACAACCTTTCTCCAGCCCGGGGTTCCTACCCTCTTGCCCACATTGTCTGGGCTCCTCTTCTTGACCCCCTACTTGGTACTGGCTCTCCAGGACCCCGCTCATCTTGGAGCAGTAGCAAAATGGAAGGAAAAAAAAAAGTCTCCGGGCAGAAGAGAGAAAGGGGAAGATGGTGTTTGATTTACTACCCAACCAGGAATGATCACGAACAGAAAAGGCTCATTGCTCGGGGTGCTGTCAGATCAGAAATACAAGGGCAGTTAGAAGGACAGAGAAGAAACCCCTCTAGTGAGTGGCTCGGTATCGCTCTAGAGACGCAGTCTTTTTCAGTTATTGTTTGCAGCTCTGCCAACAGTTTTCCTGTCAAACAAAATGAAGCTAATCACCATTAAATGTTCATTATCAGCTACCACAGAGTTGGATGAGAGCAAATGATTGCTGGAGTCTGGTTTTTAAAATTTCTGCCAGCACAAGTGCACAGAATTTGACCATCCTGACCGGCAGGCAGTTGGGTCTACACCTTTCTTCTTCTGGACTCTTCAGAATATATTTTTTAAAGATCAGGGATGAATATCCCTCTTGTGATGCGCTGCACCTTAACTTCTTCAGTGTTTTCTCATATTAAATAGGTCTGTTTCTTAATTATGATGACAATCCAAAGCTTGAGGCACTTTGGAAAGTCATCCATCTGCCTCTGCGTGTGCGAGTGTGCACATGTGCTGTGGTGTGTATGTGTATGTGTGTGTTCTCCGGGAAAAGAAAAATCATTGTTTGCTGTTTGAAGTATTTTGTCATGCTGTTCCCTTAAGAAAATAACCAGGGCAATAGGCATAGGAACAGGTAATATGTAGAGGTTTTTTATATATAAAATGATAAATGAATATAAAGTTTAAATAGAGAAAAACACATTTTAAGTTGTTTTAACTAACATTTATTGTCTACTAAACGTTGCAGGCATTTTATATACAAGAATTGGCTTAAACTCCATAATAGCCCCCATTGGGTAGGCATTATTAACCACATTTTATATATTATATATAAAGTGAAATAACTTGCTGAAGAATATGCAGTTAACAAGAAACAAAACAGAGGTTTGAACCCAACTCTATCGTACTGTAAAGTCCATATTTATGCCTTACATTAAGATGACTTTTAAAGAGTCCATATGGCCTATCTATAAGGTGAAAATGTTTTTCGACTCACAAATAACCAAGGAGAGTTTGTTGAGTACTGACTAGGTAGGCAGCACTTCACACATGCAAATGGGATAGAAGTTAATTCTCCCGAATAACAGCTGGGTGGGTGGCATATCTCTTACTATGTCAAGCTTGCTTCTCAGGCAGCAAAAGATGAAATTGTTGATGTTTTTCT
>NW_006441955.1:34656183-34664324 GCF_000325575.1 Pteropus alecto | reverse complement strand
AGACTTGCGTTGTGTATCTGCTCTGATGTAAATTGTCCTATTATCTGGAACTGTGTCTCGGTCTCGGCTCAGAGGACAATCCTAGTTGAACTGTGTTCTGGCTGGAACACACACGTATTCCTCTTCACAATTTACCTGCCCCTCCTGATGCAGATGAGGAGCAGGCAGCATCTCTCTCCAAGGGTCTCCACTTAGGCAGCTTTGCCAGTGTCTGAAGTTAGTATTATAAGCTATAGCAAGTTGTTCCTATCTTTTCTCTGACAGTTTGAAAGAGCCACTGCCATATTTAGTCAAAGCTACTTGCTTTTCCCAGAGGAAATCTTTCTTAGAACATTTTTCTTTCCTGTAGAGTCTACTAGATTTAGATACCCTCAAAACAAAGCTATATATATAGATATAAACATAGGTGTTAATAGATAGTCATATATAATATATATTAATGTAATTAATATTTAGCAATATTAATTATTTCTAAAAATGGATAATTATTAATTATATTACAAATATATTATAATATAATCATAACTGTATTATATATAATTATATCTATGTAACTATAGATAGCTACAGAGTGGAATATATAGATATAGGTATAGATATACACATATAACTATATTATCCTCACTTCTTCATTCTTTTCAATAATATAATGTAATGTGGAAGTACTTCTGGCTTAGGATAAATCTGTATAAGTGTACCTATATCTATAACTATATCTATATATCTATACCTATATCCATAGCTATATATTCCTCTCTCAAGGCCTACCTAGCAGAAGAGTAGGCATTCGTCTCCTCTTCTGCTGGACCTTTCTGACAAACATTTTGCCTTCATGCATTAGGTACATAAAAGTTATTTACCATCTAGACCCCATTGTTCCTGCTGGGCCCAGACAAGACTATGCGGAACCCAATCTATTTGATTGTGCCAGGTACCTTGCCAAGGCCACTGCCACTGAATGTCTTTGAGCAGCAACCCCAAGTCTTACCCTGGTCCAAACAACATGCCAAAAGCAAAGAGGTAACTCAGAGGCAGGAAAAACATATGCCAGGATCCCGGAATTTGTTCTGCTATTGGCCATCTTTCCCCAAAAGGAGCTGCCGGAGCAATTAAAACTCAAACAAAAGAGAGGCCATGCACACAAGGACTGCCCACCTCGAGGTTCTGGAAAAGAGGCCCCAAGGGGAAAATAAAATTTAGGAGGTTTGTTGAACCCATTGTAGAGCTGATCCAAAATTTAAATTGATTCCATAATTTATTGCATTTTAATTAGCAATCACAGGAGACCAAGTATTGTTTACTCTCTTGTTAGAAGCCCTAGCTGGAAACAAATACCGGAGAGTCTTAATAAGGATGAGTTATATTTACTGTTTTCCATTTTACAGTCTTGTTATAATCATCACAAGAAGAGATTCATTTAGTGCTCATCCGTTCTTGGTATGACATTTGTTGACCACTAGGGTGACATAAAATCAGAACATACCCCATAAGCCAAGAAAGAACCCCTTCCCCCACCTCATCCTATGCTTACTCCTTCACTGTTTTCAATAATATAATTTAATGTGGAAATACTTCTGGCTTAGGTTAGATGACATGAGTTCCCATGTGTCATCGTCACCCAAAATGCATCTAAATGAGTGCTGTTGGTTATTTATTTAGAGCAGAATAATGCTACAAACAGCAGACAGCTGCATTTATATGCGCCACAAAAGTGGAAACACCAGCTATGTCAGACAGCCGAGAAGCTGTCTGTCTGTGCCGTGTACACCAGTCGGCTTATTAGGCCACCCATCTGATGGGTTAGCGCCACTCGTTTTGTTACATTCTATATTTTTGTTTTGGAGGTTAATAGAATGTTAGTTCTTTTCAATGACATTTCCCCAGGGCCAGAGCTTTCGGAGTTTCCAAACAGCTCTTGCTGTTATTATTCAAGCAGGAAGAACCCTGAGCTTCACTTGTGGGATGGGGCTCTCTGGGACAATGCAATTCTTTGGGAGCATTCTGGTCCAGGTTCCTCCCTGGGAACATTATAAAGTACTTTTTAAATACCACTGTGTATTATTACTGGATTCCCATCAGTCATCCCAGCTCTGCCACTTGGATTGGGCACCCTGGCAGGTAATTGAGCTCATTATCTCAACTCTAAAGGATATTTCATTAAATGAAGTAGGAGGACTCTATTCCAAAAGGCCACCCTCAAAAAAAGGAATGTTTTGTGTAACCCGAATACACCTACCCTTTTGAGGCTTTTCACGCAAAGTGGACTTTTTTCCCCCCCAAAAGTAGATGAAGTAGGTGCCATTGTCTATTTACTTTTTTTCTTTTTTAACCCAGTTTTTTCCACCCAGCCACAGAAGCACCAATCTGATGCTCAGAGTTTTAATTAAACCTTGCTCCCTGTTAAAAAGCTCCTATTGTTCTTTTCATTTAAATAGGATTCTTCTTAGATCTTTAACAAGACCACAAAGGAGTAATAAATCTAAGTAATTGTCCTTATTAAGAGGAGATTATTCTCACAAGACTATAACAGTCACCAAAGTAACTAAAGCCATTTCTAGGTAGCACTTAGAGTATGTCCTCCTACCCAAACACAGAAATGCCTCGTTAGTCACTTTGTTTGCAGCTCAAATTAAATTAGATGGCATTCTGTTTATTTTTCATATCTTTTGCTAACAGAGGGCGATTTTCCCTTTGATGATATCAATCAGGAAACCTGAAGTCCAACTGCACTGAGTTAATGGAATGGAGATGACCTCTCCATCTCTCCCTCCCTCCCTCCTTCCCTTCCTTCATTCCCTCCTTTCTTCCTCCCTTCTTTTCCCCCTTCCTTTCTTCCTTTCTCAGCTAATAACTGAATTCCTGCTATACCAAGCACGCTGCTAGGCATTAGTGGTTCAAAGGTTAAGGACATAGTCCCTTGGGTAGTGTGTTATCCATTCATTTAATATTTACTAAACATCTGCCAGGGGTGAGACACTGTAGTAGGGACTGAGTTTGCAGAGAGAAAAAAGCCAGACACAGTCCTTGGCTTCTTAGAACTTGAAATGTTGCAGGAATGTAGTCATGAACCCAAAAATTCCACAATCAATTAATTGCAACCAAGGCAAGGTTCTGAAAGAGAGGACAGGGTGCCATGTGAGCATGCTGCATGGAGTTAGAAGCAGTCCCCTCAGAACTATCCACTTCGTTTGCTCTATTACAGATGGTCAGACCTCTGCTTTCCTATCCTAAAAACTGCCAGAGAAGCTTTTTTGTTTCTCGAGTTCTTATGTAGGCAGTGGCTCCTGATGCTTTCAGTTTTTATTTAAAACCCATGTTCTAAACTAGTCTCCCTTGGTTAGAGAAAGCTGACTTAACATGTCTGGAATAGAGTTGTCAAAGAAAAAAAAATGGCAAATTTTTATTTCAGTAATGCACACATATATGCATGTATGTATACACAGGAGCCTGCCAAGAAACAGATGCCCTGAGGAGCTTAGGGAGGGAGCTTTACACCAAAAAAGAGAAAATACTGGTTGTCAACTTTATGTCCCCAGTCATTGTTTTCAAATCTTGAGGACACAGCTTACATCAGTTCAGCTCTTCTACATCCTTCATGTTGAGTGTACTGTGAATTCTTCTTCAGGAATTGGTAACAACCGAGAAGTTTGTTGCCTCCAAAATTGTGAGTAACAGAAATTGTGAGTGTTACTTGCAAAATTTTTTCTTGGAGCACAAAAGAGAAGCAACCTAGAGCTGTGCAGAGATGAAGACTGAAAGCTTGCCATTGGAAATGGAAAATACATATCATATGACAATAGGAAAAATCAGCTCTCTTTCACCCTACCAACAAGTCAAAGAGTTTTCTTAAAGAGCAAGATCAGCAGCTCATCTGCCAGGAAGCCTTGACTCACTCGATTTGTGGCATGTCCACGGGCTGGTCTGGACTGCAGCCCTGCAAACTCAGAACTTTAACAATCCACCAAAAGCAGATCTATTTTTGGTGGTAGAGACTCATTAGCAGGTGGTGAGACTGAAGGATAAAAGCAATACAACAGGGTACGAATTGGCAATGAGAAGTAACTGACATAGGGACCAAAAAAATCAAAAGTCTGTATGAGTACATTCTTTTCCTAAAGGCAGACTGAGTCATGCTCAGAAAGTCGCTTGTGGAATAGAGAAAGGATTATGGAATCAGGACAGGAAGAGTTAGGTGACTCTAATGTTCAGTGAAATCAAACTAATATAGACTGATGCCTCCATCTGTCAAATGGAGCTTAGAGATTAGAATTCAACTGGCCTCAACTCTTCATGTTCACCTTCACATTAAAGACGCCTTTGCTAATGCAGATTGCTGAGTTAGAAATCTTTAACCTGGATGTATCTTTCCCAAGCAGCACTTTGCTATTCACAATAAAGAAGGAAAAAATCCTCATCTTATATTTGAGCATTTATGATAAACATTTATAATTAAGTTAAGAATCAATAGTTAAGTGTGTCCTAGAACCATGACCTCTGTAAGGTAAAATTTCTTTCCATGGCTTCCTATTGCCTCTGAAAAGCTTGTTTTTTGGGAGAAACAAGATAATACAGTATTAGCTGGCCAGAGAAAGTGAAGGAAAAGGAGTACTAAAAATAGTTGAAATAAGTAAAAAGGAGAAACTAGAAGGGCACTGAAGACAAGTATACCTATTTTATCACTTTGGAATTTAGTCCCAATTCCTTTGCATGGGCACTCAAAGCCCTTTGCTTATTTCATCAGCATATGCCCCTGATTCACCCCCTTTTCTGGGCTTCCAGGGCTGACTAGCTGCTCTTCTAGGGGACATATTCTTCTTTTATATATGTGCACCATCCCTGCATTGCTAATGGGCTTTACATTGCTAGTTGGGGCTCTCCTTCAAGGAATTTTGCTTCTCTCTGATGTTGATCTTATTGTTTGGCTCTCAAAGGGGAACTTCCTGGTTCTTAGGGAAGTGGGTGAGGTGAGAGAGTACCATATTGAACTGCCAATAGGCACTACCATCATAGCATACTTCCAACTATCAGCATGAACAGGGTTTGGATTTTGGCAGGTACCAGAAAGCATGTTTGTGAAAACACATATACACTCACACTTCCTCTTCTGTTGTCTCTATTTTAAGAATATTTTGAGATCCTCTAATGAGAAAATTCTTTTGAATGGAGATGTAATTACCTAAAGTAACAAAAAGAAAATTTTGCATTTTCTCTAAGCTTAATAGAGTTCATTATTATAACTTTGTCTAGGGCAACTTAGTATAACACATTTTTAGTGACAAATATTTGCCGATAATGATAAAAAAAAACAAACAAACTATCAAGTCTTTTAGATCTAGCCAGAGAATGATGTTTTTTAAAGTTACGATTGACCTGCAATTCAGAGTATGTCATATATTCTGGGCTTATTTATGGATCCACAGAAAAATAGAGTGGATTTGTCTTTCTAATAGTTCCCTTTACAGAATTTTTGCTGTGTATGTTGTTACATTTCTTGTATTGCTAGATGTATTTCCTTTTTTTAAAATTTTTATATTTTTATTTTCTTCAATTATAATTGACATACGATATTAGTTTCAGGTGTACAACACAGTGATTAGACATTTATGTAACTTATGAAGTGATCACCCTGATAAATCCTGTACTCATCTGACATCATATATAGTTAATACAATACTAATGATTATATTCCCTGTGCTATACTCTACATTCCCATGACTCTTTTGTAACTAAAAATTGTATCTTTTAATTCCTTCCCCTTTCACAATCCCCACTCCCTAATCTGACAACCATCAAAATGCTTTCTGTATCTATGAGCTTGTTTCTGTTGTTTGTTTATCCTGTTTTCTAGAATCCACATACGACATTTGTCTTTGACTCTACTCAGCACAATACCTCTAGGTCCATTGTTGCAGATGGCAAGATGTCACTCTTTTTAATGGCTGAGTAATATTCCATTGTATATATTTATATATACCACCTCTTCTTTATCTATTCATCCATTGATGGACACCCAGGATGCCTCCATATCTTGGCTACTGTAAATAATGCTGCAATAAACATATGAATTCATATGTCCCTTCAAAGTAGTGTTTTTGATTTCTTTATATAATATCCAGAAGTGGGATAACTGGGTCTTTCTTTGTCTCTCGTTATAGCCTCTGTTTTAAAGTTTATTTTGTCTAAGTATTGCTATCTCAGCTTTTTTGGGTTTGTTTCCATTTTCATGCAACATCTTTTTTTATCTCTTTACTTTCAGTCTGTGTGTCTTTCTTTCTGAAGTGAGTCTCTTGTAGGCAACATATGTAAAGATCTTGTTTTCTTAACCATTCAGACACTCTATCTTTTGATTGGAGCATTTAATACACTTACATTTAAAGTAATTGTTGCTAGATATGTAGTTATTGACATTTTATTATTCATATTTTTAATCTTTTTTTTTTTTTTATCTTATTCTTTTTAAAGAAGTCTCTCTAACATTTCTAGCAATACTGGCTTGGTGATGATGAACTCCTTTAGTTTTTCCTTGTTTGGGAATCTCTTATCTGTCCTTTGAGTCTGAATGACAGCTTGGCTGGGTAGAGAAATCTTGATTGTAGGTCTTTGCTTTTTATTACTTTGAATATTTCATGCCAATCCCTCCTGGCCTGCAAAGTTTCTGTCAAGAAATCAGCTGACAGTCTTTTGGGAGCTCTCTTGTAGGTAACTGCTTTTCTCTTACTGCTTTTAAGATTCTTTCTGTCTTTAACCTTTAGTGTTTTAAAGATGATGTGTCTTGGTGTGGACCTCTTTGGGTTCCTCTTTCTTGAGACTCTCTGAGCTTCCTGGGGTTGTACATCTATTTAATTCACCAGGTTAGAGAAGTTTTCAGTCATTATTTCTTGAAATGGGTTTTCAATCCTTGCTCTCTCAGGTATCCCTATGATGCAAATGTTGATAAGCTTAATGTTTTCCTAGAGGCCCCTTAAACTATTCTCACTTTTTTAGATTCTTTTTTCTTGTTGCTGTTCAGATTGGATGTTTTCTGCTACCTTATTTTCTAAATCGCTGATGTGATCCTCCACTTCAATTAGTCTGTCAATTCCTCCTAAGGTAGTCTTCATTTCGGTTATTGTAGTCTTCATTCCTGACTGGTTCTTTGTTTATGTTCTCTATCTCCACCTTTATGTTTTCTATATCTTTTTAAAGTTCTCACTGAGTTCTTCTACTCTTCTCCTAAGGTCATTGAGCGTCCTTATAACAAGTATTTTGAACTCTGTATCTGGTAGATTGCTTGTCTCCATTGTGTTTAGTTCTTTTTCTGGAGCTTTGTTCTGTTCTTTCATTTGGGATATGTTTTTTAATCTTCCAATTTTGGCTGCCTACTTGTGTTTTTTTCCTATGTATTAAGTAGGGCTACTATGTCTCCTGGTCTTAGTAGAGTGGCCTTATGTAGTAGGTGTGCTGTGGGTCCCAGTGGCCATCTTTTCTGGTCACCTAAACCTATTACTCCAGGTATGTCTCTTGCATAGGCTGTGTGTGCCCTCCTATTGTAGTTGAGCCTTGGTTGATGTTTGCTCGTCAATGGGAGGGATCGACCCTTGGGCTGATTGGTTGCAACCAGTGGAGGAGCTGTTGTGCAAGGGCTGACCCTACAGAGCAAGATTCCCTTTAGCAGGGCTCTGACACCTGCCCTGTCTGCCCTTTGGGTGTGTCATCCTCAGATGTGACCCTGGGTGGTGCTCTGGCTCAGACTGAAGGCGGCCACCTGGCATATAGGCCTGGGAGGGGCCCTGACACAGGCCAAGTTCCTCTGCAGACTGTGGCCACCACCCACACTTGCTTTGGAAGTGCTTCGAGAGGCCAAGACGCAAACTGAGGCCAGCTGTCACTAATGCCAGGCTTGGACCTACTCAGGAAGAGGTATGGGGCATGCTGAGGCCAGATGCTGCTTGTTTAGGTTTTGTGAACCTTTGAGAGACTTTAAGAAAGTCCACAACATGAGCCAAGATAGGTAGTTTGTATGGAAAAGCCACAGGAGGCAGCTTGGGTGGGCTCAAACATTGGATGCGGAAGGGTCTCAGGGAATCACCAGTGCAGAGTGAAAGGTGTCAGCCAAGTTGATGGAAACTGAGATATGGCAGCTGCCTGCCTCACCACACAGG
>NW_006441955.1:34644466-34655140 GCF_000325575.1 Pteropus alecto | reverse complement strand
CCTACTCTAGCTTGACTGTGGGAAGCCGGCTAGCCCAGTGAGTAAGATGCTGCCAGTACGTCATGGATTTCATCCTCAGGCACATTTGTCCTCTTTGTTCTGATATATGAACACGGGATGCACCTACCACCCAGGTCATTTTTTTTTTTTCTGGGAACCCAGCCAGCTCCCTGCTTTCTAGCACATTTGTAAATAATTTTCTTATTAAATAAATATTCCAGTTGGAAAAACCCAACAGCCTTAATATTGTACCGAAATTACCCGTGACTTGTTCAAGGTGAACTTTGCCTTAAGGCTGGGTCTGAGTCAAGCTTGAACCCAAGTGTAAGCCAATGCCTGGCACATAACAGATTCTCCACAAACATTGATCGAACATCTGGATCCTGGGGGACAAGCAAGAAACAAAGTCAAGAGTTAGGAGTTGGCAGAAAGTGTAGTGGAGCTGGCAGGAACAGTCTGAATGGAGTGCTGGCAGAGCCATGCCTGCCTGCATTGATGAGAAAGGGTGGCATGGCATATTGAGCTGCCCAGAGATACATTTTTTTAAAACCCAGTTTTAGGTTCATAGCAAAACAGGCAGAAAGTACAGACAGTTCCCATATACACCCGGCCCCTACACATGTATAGCTTCCCCCATTATCAACACCCCCCCCCACCAGATTGGTACATTTGTTACAATTGAACCTAAACTGACATATTATTATCACCCAAAGTTCATAGTTTATATTACTGTTCACTTTCGATGTTGTAAGTTCTATACCTGTACATTTTTGAATAATGATATGTATCTACCATTATAGTATCAAACAGAATAGTTTCACTGTCCTAAAAATCAGAGGTACATTTTTACAGTGGACACAAAGAAACAACCATGTCTACAGCTTTCTCTTAGGAGACGTTTTCCCAGCACACAGCCAAAAGACCCCAAGAATTCTTTAGATATCCATATGGGAAAGGACAGTCCATCTAGGATCCTTGCAAATGTAAATGGAGCCTGTGGCTCCATTCCCAGCATTCTCTGGAGTTTAGCTTGTGAAAATAATAAGAATCCTATAGGATCAGTGATCTCACTCATTTGGACTACAGTAAATCTCTTCTATATTACTGCTCAGCCTCTGAGAATATTATATTGGGTCTCATTTTATTAAAGAATGTCATGCATACCCAGAAGTCGCTATTTAATTTTTAGCTGCAAGATACAATTTTGAAAAGCCATTATCTAGAAAGCGCAATAATCAAACAATGTAATCAGGAATGTTAAACCTTCTAGGAATATTGTTTTAAATGCTCGCCAGCTGGAAGCAAGAGTTGACAAGGAAGTATGTGGCTTGGTCGGCTTTCTAATTTGCCAAAGCATCTACACTTCCAACAAGATATTTTTGTTAAAATACGATTTTTCTCTGCGTGATTGTTTTCAAACTATCAAAAATGCAAAATCTTTACACAAAGAAGATAGATTTGCATTTTCTATTTGTTCCAGCCTAAGATTTAGGATTAAATCACTTTAAGAGACACAATCGAATCCTCTCTCAGAGGAGCCAGACAGTCCACATATATCACCAAATGCCTTTCTGACTGCTCCATGAGATCAGACTTGTAAATTTTGTGACATATGGAAAATATCAGAAAACCACAGCATGCATTTTAAGAGGGCCCAGAAAGCAGTACTCACACTGTCATGAAACATCCCTAGTAATTCACCTATTCTCATCACCCACCCATGAATCTCCACAGAAAGGGCCAGCTGGGTATTCAGCCAATGGCTGGGAAGCTCAGGGGTGATCAGCTATTTAGGGTGATGTACCACCCTCTGCCCAAAGGGAGTCCAGCAGGGCTAGGAGTTACAGTGCAGTGCTGCAGGAAAGATAGCCCCTTGCATGACTCTGAACTCATGTATATAATACCCATCTATCTCGGTGAAGTGCCCATTTTGTTCCCACACACTTCTTACCTACTCCTCTCTCAGCACTTGTTTCATCGTACTGTAATTTACGTGTTTATCTTCACTATGGGACATTGAACATGGAAGCCAGGGCCTAGGCCTTATTTTCTCTGTATACCCTGAACTAACAGGTACTTAGCAGATTAACGGATGAACGTGCCCAGCTGCTTGGGGTGGCTGGGGATGGCGCAGGGATTGATTCTAGCTCCCGGCTTCTCTTATTCACACTAGCTTCATGAATTTAGGCAAGATACCTACCCTTTCTATGTCTCAGTTTCCTTGTCTATAAAATAGGAATGATAATGGCACCTATCTCATAAGATGTGAATATTGAATGATTTACACATGTATTAGAAGGACTCTGAAGGGAAGTGGCAAATGATGAGCATGAAAGCAGTGAGTCCCACCCACCCTGTGAGAAGCATGGGGAGAAGCTTGGCCACCAGTGGAGGTTTGTTAGTGACCTCAGAGGCAAAAACTATCAAACCTCAAACATTTCTAGGCAAAAGAAAAAGGGGATGTTTGGAGGACAGGGAGCAGGCATGGGTGAGGGTTAGACAGATGCGAAAAGTTGCCCTAAACACGGAAGCAGGTCTCTCTGCCCTCAGACCTGCCTGGCCCTCTGAGCGGGGGGCTCTGCACTGGGAAGGTAACATATCTAGGTGTGTCTGAAAATGATGAATAACAACAAGCCACCCTAGAGACATCTTCACTGGAGATTCTCCCAAAATAGAAGGTTCTAAAGCACAAGAGAAGAGCTTCTGTGATGTTGGCCCTGCGTCCCCAGACAGGTGACCCAGGAGCAGGTACCAGCTCTCTGTCTGCTTGTTCAGGGCCTTTGAGTGGCCACTAACCTCACTGAGCCTTGGCCTCTCCTCCTATAGAAAGGCGCTAATGTACCTCCCTCACAGAGCCATTGTCAGTCTCTAATGAAATAAAGCTTATGATATTTTCTGAGAGTGGTAGCATAATAGATTAATCGCAGGCATTTTATTTACAACGATCAGTATTTATGATGCTTAAAGATTGATGGGTGAATAAAACTAAGCCAGGTTTGGTCTTTCGAGGCCAGCAGCCATGGTAGCAATGAAGGGAGTGTCACACCAGCTTCGAAGTCCCTTTCCAAACTGGTCCTTCTCCTTCCTCCTTCCTGCATAGCCTGGATAAGACTGGCTGGTAATATATGATGGTGGTTGAAGGTATGGGGGACCAGACTGCCTGCTTTTGTATCCTGTCTCTGTCACTGAGTAGCTTAGTGGCCTTAGGCAAGATACTTAATCTTTCTATATCTCGGTTTCCCCGGCTGTAAATTGGGGATGATACTGGTGCCTAGCTCATAGGATGTTGTAAACATCGAATGGTTGATTATGTGTGTTATATGTAAAATGATAGCTAAGAAACTGAGCACTCAAAAATGTGAGCAGTCCTTATCAGTTATGGTAATATCATTCCAAATGGCCCTATTCCATTGACTTCCCTCATTCCAAAAGCACTAGGACCTTTCCAGCCTAGCAGAGCAGCCAGGAAGCTGGGAAGAAAAAAAAAAATTAGAAATCTCTGCAAACATGAAAATGTCTTTCTAGGGAGGGAGAAAATGAGGCAGCGGCACGAACATGGGCAGCTTGTATGATTCACTTGGAACCCAAACCGGGGTGGTCCCTTTTCTATCCAGTCTGACTTCCTGTGGAGGGAAGCTTGGATCCTCCCCTATCTTAGACCAGTGGGACCAGCTCTCTTCTGCTCCTAACTCTCATCCAGGGTAGAATCATATACTTTAAGCTGGAAGGGACCCTAGAAGGTCATCAGGCCAATGGGATGGTGGGAGTTCCTGGGGAGAAAGACAGTTGGCTGAGGAAGTTCTGTTCTTGAGGGGAAAAGCCACTATCTGCCTCCTAGGGCCAAATGCAAAGCAGAAAATGGACCCCCTGTGCTATGAAGGGAGGATTAATAGTGTATTTCAGCAGTTACATAAACACTTGTTGAGAACCTACCGCAGTCCTATGCCATCAAGAATCTCACAGTTTAGTGGAGGCAGGCACTTGGCAAACAGGTCATTGCAACATGATGTGGTTAGAGCCATGTTGTGGGTACCTGTGGGGTTCTGTGGGTGCCAACAGCACTGGGACAGCCTGGAGTATCTGTAGAAGGTGCTTTGGAGGAGTTGGTGATGTTTGAACTAAATTTGGAAGGAATAAAAGGAGTAAACTCGGGGAGGAAAAATAGAAAGACCCTCCCTCAGAGTGAAGATAATGGACAAGCAGAGGCCAGACATAGTGGCAGCAGAGAAGGCTGGGGAGACCAGGGGCAGAGGGTGCAGGGCCTCATGTGCCATGTCAAGGACTTGAGCTTGGAGAATGAGAGCCATCGAAAGGGTTTTCAGCAGAGGAACTATGCTATCAAACATGCAACCTGAAGAACTGTTCAAGGGCTTGTTTGGAGATCAAAATGGAGTGGGCAGGCCTGGAGGAGATTGTCTGCTACCTCGAGGCTCGTCCTATGC
Source organism: Pteropus alecto (assembly GCF_000325575.1). Taxonomy (NCBI): domain Eukaryota; kingdom Metazoa; phylum Chordata; class Mammalia; order Chiroptera; family Pteropodidae; genus Pteropus; species Pteropus alecto. The sequence goes on along the minus strand of NW_006441955.1, from coordinate 34,650,698 downwards.
TTTTCCCTGCTTACTTGGTGAACAGTAGGACTTCCCAGAGACCTAGGGCACTAGAGTCACATTGACACCCACAAGTGGCCAACAAACGTGCCTCCATTTTAACTGTTCTTAATCATCCAGGTGTTTCCCTCACTCTGACACAGCCCGTGTCCTTCAGGGTAAACTCAGTTGCTCTCTGAGGCATGAGCTTAGGCTACAGTGAGTGAACACAGCTCTAGCCCCTGATCACAGTGTTTGCCTTAAGAATGGGCAAGTGGTTCAGTTCAGGCTGCTGAGACCCAAGGCAGCATTCCTGGGGGCTCCCGAAGGTGAAGCATGCAGATCTGAGGCCTGGAACTGCTTCAACTGCTTTCTAACATGAGAGAAGGCAGCCCTAGGAGAAAGCTGGCCATGCACAGCAGGAAAAAAAATCAGGAAAACAGACCCGAGGCCCTGAGGAGGGGGTGAAACCAGATCAAACCAGAGCTGAGGCACAGATCCCTCTTTCCAGAACAAACCTCTGGACTTTTCAGTTATACGAGCTGATAAATTCCCTCTGTTTATAAACTTTTTTGTCCTGGTCTCAAAAACTCAGGGCTCAGGGGCAATAATAGTCTAGGGCACAGTGGCCAGAATGACCAGTTCTAAACTTGTGAAAAAAAACCACCAAGAGATTTTCCTGACATTATTTTTAAAAACTTAACAACTGTTTTAAATTAAAACCATTTTTGCAAAGCTCTCTGCTAAATTGGATTTACCTCTCAAATCCACTTTTTTTCTGGGTTCCCCCTAAATCAGTGATGTCCTGCCACCTGCTGGTCACAGGGAAGAATGTGCCCCAGAAAGAAAATTTCCAGTGTCAACCTGGAAAAGGCCTTCGAGATCAGCATGGGAAGGGGAAGGAGAGGGAGAAGCAGATAAAGCGGATCAAATACATGGTAGCTAAAGGAAACTGGATTTTGGGGGGGTAAACACATAATAGAATATGCAGATGTCAAATGATAATGTACACCTGAAAATTATATAACTGTATTAACCAATGTTACCCCAATAAACAACAACAACAACAACAAAAAAGGATCAGCATGGGAAGCAGAAAGGGGAAATTCATTCACTACTAATATCTGTAAGCTGTTTGAATTTTGGTTAGCATGTGTTATGTTTTAATTAAATTTATTGGGGTGGCACTGGTTAATAAAATTGTATGGGTTTCAAGCGTACAATTCTGTAATACATCATCTGTATATTGCATTGTGTGTTCAGCACTCAAAGTCAATTCTCCTTATGTCACCATGTATTTGACCACCTTTTACCCTTTTTTACCTCTCCCCCTCCCCCATTTCTCTCTGGTAACCACTAAACTGTTGTCTGTGTAATACATCATCTGTATATTGCATTGTGTGTTCAGCAAAGTCAATTCTCCTTATGTCACCATATATTTGACCACCTTTTACCCTTTTTTACTTCTCCCCCTCTCCCACTTCTCTCTGGTAACCACTAAACTGTTGTCTGTGTGTATGATTGTTTGTTTGTCTTGTTTGTTTGTTGCTTTCAGTTTTATATCCCACATATGAGTAAAAGAATGTGTTATTTTATAATCAGAAAAAAAACAAATATTCACTTTGGGAAGTATAGTATTTCATATCTGTGATGTTTATTTATTGTATTCTACTATTTTCACCAATACCTGTTGTTTCCTTGAAAAGCAGCAAACTATAACAACCACACCACAACAAAAACTCTCCTCATTCTCTTTTTCTTCACATCTAGAAACACACGTGCGCGCGCGCACACACACACACACACACACACTTTGCCCCTACTAACTCTGAAGTAGTAGTCACTTCATTAGTCCTGCTTCCAGGGTAGGCAGCCAGCCCATGTCTAGCCTGTTAGATCTTCTAGGCAGAAGTCAGACTCCAGTTCAGTGCCTTTCTATTCAGGAAACACTTATGAAGCTCTTCAGGTATGCTCCTTAGAGTCTCTCTTTAGAAGCTTGATACAAAGAATGGCCACAGATTCCCTCCTATTAACCCTGAGAGCGATAGGACTTGACAGCAGCTCACTCTAAAAGTTCTCTTTGCAAATCCTCTTTTCCTTTTTTTAGTGGTTAAGGAATTGAAGAGTTGTTCTTGATATTCCTTTGAAATTTCTGCACAGCGGCCCTTTGGAATTTAGTATCTATTATACTGATGCCTCAATCAAAACTGAGATAGTAAGAACTCCATCATAAATGCTGTTACAAGTTCCCTCTTCACTTCCATTTGAGGTGGACCCGACCAGGACCAGGAGACTAGCAGCCGCTCTAACTTACCAGTAGGTGGCACCCCAATCAGCCTTATTGCCAGGGCTCTGCCTAGGACCCAACTTGGTGCCAGTGCCCTCTACCGTCCCTTTCCCCCCAAAACTCTCCCTCCACTACAGCTCCTCTTCAGCCTGCCAAGGATTCACCTAGGATTTTGGCTTGTTTCCCCAGTAAGCCCTGAAACAAACAGGGGCCTGGATCCTTGCCTAGCTCCTGCTGATTCCTCCCCCAGGGATCTTTCCTGTGTTGCCCCAACCCCAACCCCAACCCCCTCTCTGCGCCTGATTTGGCTGAGTACTTCCCTGGTGGACTTCCAAAGCCATCTTCGGCTCTTCATCAGAACACCTTATATGACAACACCCTCTTGTACCAAGCTTGAATTTTTCAGACCGCTTAGGACATAGCACCCTGGACTGTCAGCTTCATAGGAATTAACCCCATTTCCAAGCTAGTTTTCCCTGGCCTCTTCCTAGCTTGTCTAGGAGCCGCTTCCTCTCTTGAGGTAGTATGGAGGCCGCTTCTCTGTATTCCCAGAAATGTATATGCACATTTCTGTCCTAGAGCCTGCAACCAGGGGCCCAATCCAACCTCATCTCTTATCCTTATTACCCCAGCTTTCCCCAGCGACCTCACTGACTTTCCTCCTTCTCTCAAACAGATATGTTCAAAGCTATGGGAGACCAAACTCACGCCTGCCTCAGGGCCTTTGCATTACTGTTCCCTCTGCCTTCTGCACTACAGCTCATGCCCACCCCTATCTTCCCTTTCAGGTCTCAGCTCAAATATCATGTCCTCAGAGAAGCCTTCCCTAACTTTTCTGTCCAGACTATCAATTTCCATCACACTCTATACTCTTCCCCTATGTTCTTCATATACTCGTCACTCTCTGAAATTGTCTTATATACTTTCTATTTACTTGTGTATTATCTAGACAGATAATAAACTGTACCTAGAATACAAGCTCCATGAGGATGGAGACATCCTCTGTATCATTCACTGCTATGTCCCCAACACCTAAAACAGAGCATGGTAAATATCAATCAATATTCATTAATGAATGAATGAATGAAGTGTGCCCCAGCCCTCTCTGCTTGAGTGTCACACACCTTGTACCTTCCGTTCAGTTCATGTGCATAAAAATTCAGTGCCATGTCATCTGAATCTAATTACATGTCTTAGTCTCTGCCCCTTGCTTGTCTGTAGAACCTCCAGCTGTCCTTAGAAGCCAACCTTCCCACTATTTCAAGAGTCTTCAGCTTTAACCCACTTGGCTGCCAAATGGTACCTGACATTTTCCTCTAGTCCAGTTCCGGGTAAGGTGTCTGCTGCTGAGGTTGCTGAGGCCCATGAAGGTGCCCAGGCTTTGCCCCAGCTGCCATCCCCCTCAGATGCTCGCCCACGTTGCGTGATGATGCTCTTCACTGTGCCTCAGCCCTGGGCATCAAGAGCTCGGTGATGTGGACACCCTTGAGTTGACCTGATTGTGTGACCACAATGTCCTTCCCCATCTTGCCCATCTCTCGTTCTTTAGGAATCAGCATTAATGACTGCTACAGACTGAATGTTTATGTCCCGCCTCCCCACCAAATTGATGTGTTGAAATCGTAACTCCCAAGGTGATGGTATTAGTAGTAGGGCCTGCTAATGGGAAGTGGTTAGTTCATGAGGGGCGTGTCTTCATGAATGGGAGTAGCGCTGTATGAAAGATTAGTGCTCCTTGGGAGGTGCTCTGGGGGAGGGAGCACTGTAAAAGCTCCACCCCAAGGCGTCGCCAGCTCCTTCTGCCATGTGAGGACGCAACAAGAGGTCTGCGACCTGGAAGAATGCTCACACCTGTGCTGGCAGGCCAATCCCAGACTCGCAGCTTTCGGAAATGTGAGCAATAAGTTTCTGCTCTTTATAAGCCACCCCGTCCATGGAGTGTTGTTCTAGCAGCTCGAACGGACTAAAACGATGACCTCTGTGAAACTGCCCCTGTGTTTGGAACAGGAGACACTGGGCATGCTCACCTGCACTAGGGGTGCAGCGCCCTCATCTTGATTTTAGGCTCCTCTTGCCCAGCCTCCCCAGGGGTCCCGTTTCCAGCGCTCTGCGTTCAGCTCCACTGGCTGGTTATACCAGGGTTCTTGGACTCTCTCCCCGTGGGGTCTTGCGTGAAGTGCACCTGGGTTCAAAACCTGGCTTCTCCATTCACTAGCACTGTGTGACCTAAGGCAAGCAACGGGACCTCTCTGAACTTCTGCCCTCTCTTCTGTAAAATGAGGTTGGTAAGAGCATCTGTTCCACAGGGTAAGTGTAAGGCTCAAATGAGATAGACAGTGCTCGTAAAGCACAGGGCAAGGAGCCTGGCACAGAGTTAGCATTCCACAAACGGCAGCTATTATTATCTGCGAAAACCTAGGCTGCTCCCAACATTTTCTTCATCTCTGGTTAGACTACACTTGAAGACAATTAATATTCCTCAACTTTATATTCCCAGGACCTAGGATGGTGCTCCATACACAGCGGGTGCTCAAACGCTGTTGAGTTGAAGGATCTGAAAGCACTAAGTTTTCTCATTTAGAATTTGTCTTTGTTAAAGACAAAAATTATATGTTGATTTTGAGGGGGCGGGGTTACAGTATGACTTTTTTATTGTGGTAAGATATACGTAACCATAAAATTTACCATTTTAACCATTTTTAGCTGTACAGTCAGTGGCATTAAGTACATTCACATGGTTGTGCAGCCATGTGGTATTTTTTTTAATCCAAGCAGCCAGCACATGGCCAGGAATAGAAGCTGAGTCTACATAGACCCAGTGGATGTGAATAAAGAAACCTCTGCCAGCAGGTCAGCTTCGTTCAGATAAAGGCAAGGCCTGTTCTCCAGCACTCGGCACAGTTCCTTGACATAGTAGGTACTCAATAAATGTAAAAAAAAAAAAAAAAAAAAGCCACCAGAAGAAGTTACAAGGTGGCAGGAAAAGAGGACAGAGCTTTAAGACATGTTTACGGCCCACGAAGTTTTCTGTATATTTGTTTATTCAGCTTCTAATAAGCTGTTTTGAATAAGATGCCATCTCACAAACAACAATCCATATTGTGTAGTGAAGACTAGAAGTTTCTGGTAACTTTGGACCTGAGTTCTTAGATGGCAGCATCCTGCTTTTACCGAGTAACAGCTGCCCCTGTGGATGGCATACGTGCTCTAAGGTCACTGCCGTTCCTTAGATCACTCCCCTGGTCTCTTAGGTATTTGTTTTTTGTTTGTTTGTTTGTTTGTTTTGACACTTGCATTAGAGTCACATGAACTGGGCTTGCAACCCACCTTCTCAACTTACTAGTAAGTCAGTCAGCCCTTTGAGCCTTCATGTACCCATCTGTAGGATGGGAAAAATGGCAGCATCTTCCCCGGGTTTCGGTGAAGGATTATGAGATAATACATATAAGAAAATGTCAAACATTAGCCCTAAGTCATGGGCCTGCTACTCCCATCCCCAGTCCTTTGTGCCTGCATCCAGGGCGTATGGATTTGTTAGCTATTTGGCGTCTCTAGGTTTTTTTACATCAAATACTCACCTGGGAAGACACCAGCATCTGGAAAACTTAGGGCACTATCTGGTCAGCACATGGCAGCTGACAGGTACTCTAAACACCTGTCAGTCATCTTAGGGCCTTTGCAAAGTTCCAGGCTGGGAGTGACACAGTTGAGAGCAAGTCACCCAGGCTCAGGCCTGCTCTCTGGCATCTTCTGTCTGCTGAGAGCCCTTCAACACACTGGACAGCGGCCCGACAGCATTCTGACTCCACATCACACTTCAGTGCAGAAATGGACTGTGTATTTGCCACAGTTCCTAGAATGTGGTTTTGGCATTAGGGCATCACCAATTTCCTTCCACTTCCTGCCCCTTCAGAGCTGGGGCTTGGTTTCTGTGATAACTTTTCAGCCTCAAAAACTAGAAGAAAT